>NC_079168.1:7547860-7740360 GCF_947568905.1 Ostrea edulis
TTTGTTTACGGTGTTAATTGTTTGCTTTACGGTGTTAATTGTTTGTTTACGGTGTTAATTGGAGGTTTTCTATCCTGACGTCATGTGCAATGGCTTTAATTTATATCTCAAAAAGAAGAACGATTGGGGTAGCTTAGTGGTAGAGCATTTGGCTCATAATTGGGAGGTTGTGAGTTCGAGCCATGGTGGTGCCAAACTAAGTCAGAAACATGGGTAGTGATTGCTCCCTCGCCAAACACACAATATTTAGAAGCGAGAATCACGGGTAATTCAGATATTACCTTATAAGGATGTACATGACATTTCTCAATAATATACAATTTTTCATGACATTTCAGGTACTTGTATTCGATCTCGTAAGTATGTTACTCTGTCTGTTTTAGCATAATGTGATAGTTCCTGGTTGTTGCAAGTAAAAATTTAAAGACAGCTATTATGTATTACAGTAAGTTGTGTAAACAGACATTACTGTACATATGTATATTGTACATGTATGTGTTATAGAAGATTAAGAGTTAGGTTTCCAATGACCTCTGGAGAATTTGGGCCATTCTTCAACCACACGGCCATTATTTTGTCAGTTCTATATATTCTTTCATATTCAAAAGGAGATTGTTGAATTCAGCTGATAAGGGAATCATAATTCAAGTGAGCTTTTTGTCCGGTGTCCGTCTCTGTCCATCCGTAAACTTTTAACATTTTTGACCTCTTCACCAGAACTGCAGGGCTAATTTTAGCCAAACTTGCCACAAAGCATGCTTGACTAAAGAGACAAATGAAGTGCCACATCCTTTTTGAAGTGCAGATAATTAAGAATTAGTTTTTTAAAAAAAATGTGGCGTCTTGAATGGGGCCAATTTTTAACCCATCTTAGCCAAAGGATCGAGTGAGCTTTTCTGATCGAAATTTGTCAGTCAACGTAAACTTTTCACATTTTCATCTTCTCCAGAACCACTGGGTCAATTTCAACCAAACTTGACACAAAGCATCATTGGGTGAAGGGGATTCATTGTTTGAATGAAGGGCTATGCCCTTCTCCAAGGGGAGATAATAGCAAAATAGTGAAAATACATTAACAACTTTTAAAAATCTTCTCCAGAACCACTGGGCCAATTTCAACCAAACTTGGCACAAAGCATCCTTGGGTGAAAGGTATTCAAGTTTCTTTAAATGAAGGGCCACGCCCTTCTCCAAGGGAAGAAAATCGTGAAAATACAATAACTTAAAAACCTCCAGAACCACTGGACTAATTTCAATTAAACTTGGCACAAAGCATTCTTGGGTGAAGGGTATTCAAGTTTCTTCAAATGAAGGGCCACGCCCTTCTTCAAGGGGAGATAATGGCAAAATAGTGAAAATACATTACCAAAGTTTAAAAATCTTCTCCAGAACCACTGGGCCAATTTCAACCAAACTTGGCACAAAACATCCTTGAGTGAAGGGTCCCAAGTTTGTTCAAATGAAGGGGCACGTCCCTTTCCAAGTGGAGATAATAGTGAAAATACACTGACGAATTTTAAAAATATTCTTCTACAGAACCACCAGCCCAATTTTAACCAAACTTGGCACAAAGCATCCTTGGGTGAAGGGGATTAAATTGTTCAACTGAAAGTTGAAGATAACAAACAGTGATCAATCTCATAACTCCTATAAACATTAAAAATAGAGAGTTGGGCAAACACGGACCCCTGGATATACCAGAGGTGGGATCAGGTGCCCAGGAGGAGTAATCCGCTGTGAGCCTTATATCTTATCAGGTAAACGGAGTTATCCGTAGTCAAAATCAGTGTGCCAAGAACGGTCTAACAATCGGTATGAAACACGTCGGACAGCATTTGACCCATTGATAGGTTGTACTGACGAACTAGATCGTTGTTATAGATGACCATAGAATTTGAGAAATGCTGACTTCAATCGAGACTGTTGAAACTCCTTTACCATCAACTTGTTTGTCAGTTGCTTGCCTCGATTAAAAAACTGACTATACGCAGAACAAGCTCTTGCGTATCAAATCAGTTGAAAGATATAAATACCATATGCAGGTGACAATGGATTATTGCTACATAAATATGGGAAGTTGACAATAGAGAAGCTGAAATCCCAATTTTGTTAACATTATGGCACCGGGGGTAGGATAGGGCCACAGTAGGGTATCAAAGTTTTACATACAAATATATAGGGAAAATCTTCTCAAGAACCACTGGGCCAGGAAAATACAAATTTACATGAAAGCTTCCTGACATAATGCAGATTCAAGTTTGTTACGAGTATGGCCTCTGAGAGTAGGATGGGGCCACAATAGGGGGATCAAAATTTTACATACAAATATCTAAAGAAAATCTTTTGAAGAACCACTGGGCCAGAAAAGTGTACATTTACATGTAAGCTTCTGACGTAGTACAGATTCAAGTTTCTTAAAATATGATAGCCCCCTTGGGTAGGGTGGGCCACAATAGGGGGTCCAAGTTTTACATAAAAATATATGGAGAAATTCTTTTAAAATCTTCTTTTGAAAAATCACTGGGCCAGAAAAGTTTACATTTACATAAAAGCTTATTGACATAGTGCAGATTGAAGTTTGTTAAAATCATGCTCTCCAGGGAAAGGGTGGGGCCACAATAAGGGATCAAAGTTTTACATACAAATATATAGGGCAAATCTTTAAAAATCTTCTCAAGAATCATTGGGCCAAAGAATTTTACATTTACATGAAAGCTTCCTGACATAGTGCAGATTCAAGCGAATATATAAGGAAAATCTTTAGATATGGGCCAAGGTAACTCAGGTGAGCGATGTGACCCATGTGCCTCTTGTTTATGACGTATTATGGTATAGCGTCGTCCATCCGTCTGTCTGGACCTTGTATGCAAAATGAACCGTAAGCTTCAGGGTCTTACAACTTGGTACAATTGATCCCCATGATGGGAGGAAGATGCCAATTGTTTTTCAAGGTCAGAGGTCGAAGTCGTAATATCAGTTAATAGGAAAACCTTGTAGGCAGAATACAGACCAAATTACTGAAGCTAGGATCTTACAACTGGGTACATTTAATCATCATGATGAGAGAAAGATACCTGTTGTGTTTCAAGGTGTCCGATGGGCATCGGATTAGAATAGATCCTCGGTACTCGTTGCTTGTCGTAAAAGGCGACTAAACGGGATGGTCCTTCGGATGAGACCGCAAAAACCGAGGCCCCGTTTCACAACAGGTGTAGCACGATAAAGATTCCTCCCTGTTCAAAGGCCGTAAGCGCCGAGCATAGGCCTAAATTTTGCAGCCCTTCACCGGCAATGGTGACATCTCCATATGAGTGAAAAATTCTTGACTGGGACATTAAACAATATAGAATCAATTTTTAAAGGTCAAAAGTCTAGGCCGTAGTATGAGTTGATAGGAAAACTGTAGGCAGAATATATACCAAACTATTGGAGCTAGGACCATCAAACTTGGTACACATAATCCTCATGCCAAGCGGAAGACGCCTTTTTTTTCTTCAAGCTCAAAGGTCAAGGTCGTAGTATCACTTGGTAGGAAAACGTTGTTTTCGTTTTCCAGATTTGTTTTCCATTATGAATACAGGTATTGTCCTTAGATATTGTCACAACCTCCCTCTCGGTAAAATACATATCAGTTCACATTCAACTTAATTGTTGCACCGTTACCTACTTCCGGGCTAAAAGTAGGTCAAATAGTGTTTCTGGACTTTTATTACCATGAATACAGAAATTGCACTTAAGGTCTAACAAGCGTATGTTGTACCATTTGTGATACTCTTGTATCATGGTTATGTCTTGACCCTATGGGTCTATGTTGGGGTCAAAAGTTTTCATGGGAATAAAGATTGCAAAAAAAAAAATATATCTTTTGAAAATCACAATAGGTAAATAACAGCAGGACGAAGGTGACTCAGGTGAGATGTGGTCCATAAGCCCATGTTAGTTATAAGGAGATTGTTATAAGGAAATTGTTTAGTTATAAAAAGGTTCCAATTTTAAAGACATTATAATTAGAGACTAACGTCGTCGATAGCATTATTAATTCCTCATACTTGTGTGTATGTTTATTTGATAGGTCTCGCAGTAAGGTGTAATGGCCTCCCACTAAAATTTTATTTTGATAATCATGAAAACATTTAATGTGCGTTCGGATTGGTATACACCCCGGGAAGAGGTGGATAGTGAAACCCGTAGCTCTCCGGACACGAACTCTCAGGATGGCTTGTATATTTATGATGGTGGCTTCTTTTTCCGGAAGTGTTGTCATCATCCGGGTAACAGTCTACAGGCTCGAAGCTCTTATTCAGGCAAATTTCGATTTCGTATATTACTTGTCTCCTGGTGTCCTAAAAAGATTTTTAGATGTATTTAGTGTTCGTATTTTAGATGAAAAGGTTAAGATAACGAACAGTGAACAATCTCATAACTCCTAAAAGGAATACAAAATTAAGAGTTGGGCCAACACAGACCCCTGGATATACCCGGACTGGAAGTCATAAAACTTTTTTGAGTACGTTTTCATACTCAAACTCCGTGCTCTAAATCGTCCTCATGCTCAAAAGTAAAGGTTATAAAACTTTTATAAAATCATTCTCTCCAAATGGAGTGCATGCTCAAAATTTTTCGAGTATATTCCAGTTGTACTCAAAACAAACAGGGCTGAGTTTGAGTATGAAGAATACACACATTTTATCTTTTTAGGATCTATTTGAGTTCAATTTTATGTATTAAAATCATAATATCACATTTCTAACTTTATAAACTACTTCATAAGTTTGAAATAACCAAGATAAAATGTTACAATTCAAAATCTTTAACTTAATTTAACGTAAGTGTTGCATGAACTCTAGAACATCACAGGAAAATATGAAGACGGTTTGTGTTGGGCGAAACCTTAAGAAAATTAAGACCTAGCTATAGTTTACGTTGGACGGAACCTTATGTATGTTCATTGCTGAGCATGAAGACCGTAAGAAAAGTTTGTGATGAGTATTTTTTTTATTTTCTACACATGTACAAAAATGGGGGATGGGTCTATGTGATGGTTAATGAGTTAGATGCCATTGAATTTGACATTTTTGTATTTTAAATTTATCATCTAGCTTTATTTCAATATCATTTTGTATCAGTTGTGATCTTACTTGCACTTAAATTGAATTTTAAACAGCAGCTTTTGTCTTACTATGAAAAATTTATTAAACCTTTTGTTGAAACCTGCGGAATTAAAAACTTTTTTGTGTTACAGTAAAACATGGTTATAGCGAACCTCCAGGGCCTGCAAAAACCAAACTTCGTTATATATAGCATGAATTCGTTTTAAGCATGTTTTACTGTATGAAATTTAAAATCGAACAAAGAATGGGAGTCCATGTTGAAAGTATCGAGATAGAGAACAGCTGGTGCAATATAGGAATGAAATGAGCTTATCTTGACTTTTATAAAAGATATTTACCTAAATCTTTCAGAATACGAAAACTTACTTAATGGTTAATCTCTACATTTCCTGGTATCTGTCTTGGAAGTTTATATTTTTGTGATGAAAAAGAAATCGCAAAATAGAAAGCATTATGAAAGAGGAATGTAAAGTTTGTGGATTTAAAGGTATTCAGGAAAGAGTATAGAGTCTATCTTCTGGTGTTAAAGGGGCATGGACACAATTGGGCTGTAAATTAAATTTTTTTCATTTTTATTGTTTACAATGCTTAACTAAAGTATTTCTAATAGTCAGCCAAAATTTTAATATAATTCTTTTCAGTTACAAGTAAGATACAGCACTCAGAATTGTTTGTTATGTGAACAAGGCTCATGCCATGTTTTTGGATACATATAGATTGCTTAATAGAAAATAGCATGTTAAAAACAAAATTATTTGTGCTAAACACTAGAAACTATATTTAATTGTGATCAGAATTAACTTGTAAATTAAAAAATCTGCTTTAAACGAACTTTTACTTGTATATCTAACGTATATAAACGAAAATGTAGCACGAGCCTTGTTTACATAACAAAGAATTGTGAGCCCTGTATCTCCCACGTACCTTGACAACTGACATTCAAATTTTTGCTGACCATTAGAAATACCTTAGTTAAGCATTCTAAACATTAGAAATGGAAGAATAAAATTTGAAAATTTTTATCTCAAATCGTGTGCATGCCCTTTTAAGGATTTTACTAATAGCTGATGACGTCTCGACACCTACAGCTGATGACGTCTCGACACCTACAGCTGATGACGTCTCGACACCTACAGCTGATGACGCGTCAACATGAATGAAAACATGTCGACTGATGGGACGTAAAACAATATACTCCCACCCCACCCCACCCCACCCCACCCTGTGTACATTGATAGTCATGTGTTCTACTTACGTGGTCGTATGTACATTGCACTAGTGCGTTAACACCCAGCTCTCTCTTCAGTGCTGCTTCAGTCGGTTTTATCTACAACAAAATTATTAAAGACATGTCATTATATTCCGTCAGTATAACTCACTGCAGGCAGACGATCACTGGAGTATCCAACCACCACACCTCGTGTATAGCTTCCAAACTTTCAAATTCTGTGTTCCTTTTACACTTTTGTTAAGTATGATAATTAGCCGATTACTACCCCTACAATAAGTTTACATATTGCAGTATTGCACACAGTTTTACAGTATGATAATTAGTCGATTACTACTCCAACGATAAGTTTACATATTGCAGTATTGCACACAGTTTTACAGTATGATAATTAGTCGATTACTACCGGTACTCCTATGATAAGTTTATATATTGCAGTATTGCACACAGTTTTACAGTATGATAATTAGTCGATTACTACCGGTACTCCTATGATAAGTTTATATATTGCAGTATTGCACACAGTTTTACAGTATGATAATTAGTCGATTACTACCGGTACTCCTATGATAAGTTTATATATTGCAGTATTGCACACAGTTTTACAGTATGATAATTAGTCGATTACTACCGGTACTCCTATGATAAGTTTATATATTGCAGTATTGCACACTGTTTTACAGTATAATAATTAGTCGATTACTACCGGTACTCCTATGATAAGTTTACATATTGCAGTATTGCACACAGTTTTACAGTATGATAATTAGTCGATTACTACTCCTACGATAAGTTTACATATTGCAGTATTGCACACTGTTTTACAGTATAATAATTAGTCGATTACTACCGGTACTCCTACGATAAGTTTACATATTGCAGTATTACACACACTTTTACTAACTTGTATAAAAATCCATCATGGGACAGAAATCCCAATTGTTTAAAACTATAAATTGCCAATAGTATTGGGGGGACACGGCCCCGGGGTAAGGTGCCTTTAGCATATGTTTAAAAATCAACACGGAGGATGAAAAACTCGTACGCACGTTGTATGTTGCAGAGGAACTTGGTACTATGCCCTGTTTACCTAGTAATCTGAAAAGAAGAAAACGTATCTTGTCAGCAGATTAAATCATTTCTTCAACAAGTTATATCATTGCTTCAACCAGTTACATGTATATCATTGCTTCAACATGTTAAATCATTGCTTCAACAGGTTATATGCTTCAACCAGTTAATTATTGCTCGAACAGGTTAAATCTGACATTGCTTCAACAGGTTAAATCATTGCTTCAATCAGGTAAATCATTACGTCAACAGGTTAAATGATTGCTTTAACAGGATAAATCATTGCTTTAACTGGTTAAATGATTGCTTCAACAAGTTAAACCATTGCTTCAACAGTCTATATCATTGCAGCAACCAGTAAATATATGAACCATTCCTTCAACAAGTGAAATCACTGATTAAACAAGATCAATCAATTCATAATCAAGTTAAATCACCACGGTGTCTCGTTAGATAAGTAAACCTACGTCTGTCCGTTAAATCGAGTGTAAAGGTCCAGAGCCTTGGAGAAATATTTATATTCTGTAGACGTCGAGTTGAGTGAACTGGCGCACGTCCCATGTTTACTCCATTCATGCTCCCTGTATAATAGTTGAAGATTGGGTTTTACAATATGCCTGAAGGTCACGTTTTGATGAAAGGTGAAGATAACAAACAGTGATCAATCTCATAATCCTATAAGCAATACAAAATAGAGTTGAGCAGACACGGTTCAGGTGCCTAGGATGACTAAGCATGCTCCGTGGGCCGTCTTTTTCTATGTTTAAATGTGTTTGATTTCATGCACAACAAACTCACCAAAAGCTGTATTCAGATGAATCAGAGTACATGTTTGGCCACAGAAGCTTCAATTTTGGCAAAATGGCCTATAATGATCCAAAAATTTGTGATATTGTTGATAACTGAACAATTGTGTTAAACATTATAAATGCGACACGTAAATAAAACATTTACATCTACAGTAAAACACGGTTACAGCGAAGCGCCAAGATCATCCTATTCTGTCTCGTATTATGCGTAAGTTGTTATAACCAATGAATTATTGCTAATTTCATCTTTGCAGGGAATGAAAATCACTTCGCCAAAGCTGATACCGTATACAGGATGATTTAATTTCACCTTTATCAGAAATGGGAGAATTCGGTAAAACTGGGTAAAATATAAATTCACTCATTATTTTAAAGTAGCGAAAACTTGAAAAAAAAAAACGACTTTGGTCTAATTCTTTAAAAACTCCAATGTATCTGGGTAAAATTAACACAGTACATGTACTTCATTAAAAACGCATGCGTTAAACGCGTGTTTTGTTGATTTATGTACGTATAGTAGATTTGTACACTTAAAAAAAAAAGACATTGAACACATTATATGAGAGGCATTTACACACATATATACGATTATTCAGACAATACCGAGATGGCATTCTGGTCGAAGGGCTGTGTACCACAGCTTGTGGGTCCTCGTGTTCCCGTCTTCGTAGGCCTGCGAACATCATACATGTAAGTATAGGAGTATAGCATTCAGATTCTAAACATAACTACTGAGAGAATGTGTTGGTATTCTATACTAAACGGGGATAATACTCAACAAAATGACTAGAAAAATGTGTTTATAGTGTAACGTGTAATGTGGGTTCAAACCACGGATAATAAATTTTCTTAAACGTTTCCTACGTTTCTAAATGATTGCATTAAACTATAGTTCTAAACAATGATAAATCAATTTGAATCAAACACTGTGATTATTTCCTTATTGATTTATTATATGATTTTCCTCTAACTATTCCTTGCCTAGTCTAATCACTCGTGTTTCAGCCTCTGGTCTGAAACCACTGTTTCAGACGCTGCTTCAAACTACAAGTCCAAACCCTTTATTTATTTGAGCTTTTGCTCCCTGGCTATCTTCTGAAGGAATAATGTCTCAAATGGTCCACCTGCAGTAATTTGAGTCCCGCATATGAGACAATAAACCTTACCTAAATTCTGGATGTGAGATCCGATCTTCTCTCTTCTCCGTCTACCAGCAAACTAACTTAAATACGCAGAAGCACTTCTATTTATACCTCCGCTCAATTTTGCTGAATCATATAGCCTACTAGTCTCCAAAACGTTTGAGACAATGTACAAAACACAAGGAATAGCTAATCATTGACAAGACTTTGATTGACCCTGATTGCTTCATTTACATAATCAAAAGAATTTTCATTACAATAGTTCTAAATAAGGTACATTGCCACATTTTCAACGAGACGACTAAGAGAATGTGTTTATTCTATAAGATTATGACAATACCACATTCTCTAGAAGAAGAGAAGGAGAATCTATATAGAGAAATTACCACATTTTCAACAATACGACAAAGAGAATATGCAGGTTTTCGAGATGCGTCCGATATAAGTGCTCCCCTTTGTAGAACTCTTGTACATAGAATGACGCAAAACAATGTGTTTACACGGGGGGTGCTTATCACTGCATAAGTAAATGGTAAATGTACAGAGTCATTTTCTCGTATACGAGTTTATCACCTTATTGATATATGAACAGCTAAATAATAATTCGATTGATACACAAAACGGGTAAGTAGGAAGTTAACATATCACTTCAGTTCATTACTCGTTTATACCATACCTAGGATTGTATGATTGTATCATGTTTAACGTCCCTCGAGAATTTGTCACCCATATGGAGACCAATACCGGTGAAGGGCCAGGGCCGTAAATTAACCTTCAATTTGGAGGAGGCAGGAAATTAGGCGGGGGTCTGGGGGCCGCCCAGGCCCCCAGACGCTGAGCACATTTTGTGCACACTGAACACGTTTCGTGCAAAATCCTTGATTCTAGGGCCTTCTAAGATGTTACTTGACTAACTCATTCTAAAAGAAAGATTTGGAATGCTTTTTAAGGGAGGTATCATGTTCTTAGTTATTGGAAACAACATAAATTCTAATGAACTTTAAATTTTAATTTTTTTTGGCTCAAACGTTGGAGGAGGCAGCTGCTTCCTCCGCCTCCATGTAATTTACGGCCCTGAGGGCAGCAAAATTTAGGCCTTTGAGCAGGGATCTTTATCGTGCTAAACCTGCTGTGTAACGAGGCCTCGGTTTTTGCTGTCTCATCCGAAGGACTGTCCCATTTAGTCGCCTCTTACGACAAGCAAGGTGTACAGAAGACCTATTCTATTCCGGATTCACACGGGATCCATATCCAAGGTATCACTTGCAAAGTGACATTGTATTTATGTTTTCAATTAGGTCTAATTAGTAAAACATTTCTTTCGATAATATTTTGTATTTTCTACATTTACATCTTTAAACATAAACCGCATTTCATATCTTGTTCTTCTACGTCACTGCTTAGGTGCACTCTGTCCCACTTCTGCAGAAAGAGGAGTTCTTATCGCGAAACCTGCGCACTTCTATTGTAGGGAAATTACCAATTTCTCAACCAGTCGACTAGGAGAGTGTATTTGTATTCTATATGAAAGTTGAAGATGACTAGCAGTGATCAATCTCATAACTCCTATAAGCAATACAAAATGTGCAAATACGGACCCCTGGATATACCAGAGGTGGGATCAGGTGCATAAGAGGGGTAAGCATCCCCTGTCGACCGGTCACACCCGCCGTGAGCCCTATATCTTAATCAGGTAAACAGCGTTATCCGTAGTCAAAATCAATGTACCAAGAACGGTATAACAATTGGTATGAAACACACCAGACAGCATTTGACCCAATGATAGGTTATATTGGCAAACTAGATCGTTATAACGACCATAGAATTTGCAAAATACTGACTTTAAACGAGACTGTTGAAACCCCTGTACCATCAACTTGTTTGTCAGTAGCCTGCCTCTATTTAAAAACTGACCATACGCAGAACAAGCTATTGTGTATCGAATCAGTTGAGAGATATAAACACCATATGCAGGTGATAATGGACTATTGCTACATAAATATAGAAAGTCGACGATAAATAGAGACACTACCACATTCTCAACAAGTCGACTAGGAGAGTGTATTTGTATTCTATAATATGGACACTACCACATTCTCAACAAGTCGACTAGGAGAGTGTATTTGTATTCTATAATATGGACACTACCACATTCTCAACAAGTCGAATGGGGGGACGTGTTTGTATTCTAAAAACAAAATAACATGATCAAATGCTCAACCAGAGCATTACATGTAGGAGAACGAGTTTGTATTCTAAAATAGGGACGTTACCACATTCCATGTATCCCCCATCCCGTCACGTCTTGTGGAATTGAACAGGTGTGATGCTGTAAGTTAAGAATATGGTTACAAGTAAACCTAAATCTGATCAAACTGAACAACGCCTGTCTCTCTATATTGCAGTAATGTCACGTACCTCCTCTCTACCATTGATACAGACAGCAACAGGCCACTCCTGGGTGTACGTGAATATATCCCAGTCTTCAGTGTAGGCCGACCTGTAGTCATTGTGAGTTATTGTACAATTAGTGACGTCTGTAGAGGTAAATACGATGCTTCAGTTACATGAAGAAGTTCTTCCGAGGCAGTTAAAACATTTTATTGACCTCCAAAGCGGCATCGATTGTCGTAATATTTTTTATTGAATAATGGAAAGCTTTGAAACCGGCTGCTAAAGCGTATAAAATGGTCATTTTTGTTTACAGCAAGAGTGCAAGATCTAGGGCGAGAGTGCGAAGTTCCAAGAACGAAGGCGACGGATCGAAACTTATATCGCCCCTTCGACCTTGCACGGCGTATTATTTTATCCTTCCGCTTAACCTGCATGTTTTTCGTAAATGAATTTAGAATATCTTGCTAAACGCATTTAAAATCCATTAAGATTGAAATGGGGAAAAAAATTCTATATTTCCATAATTGGAACATCGCTCAGCCTTTATCGTTAAGTCGAGAGAAAAAAACAACAAGAAACAAACTAGGAAGCCTCAGGGGAAAACAAACTATTTTCATAGTGAAATTGCCCCTGGCGTATCACCGCCTACACGGGACAAATGCGACAGACACAAAAATCTGTTTGTGGTCATTTTTTTTTTTCATACAAAGTGATATCTTAAAGTGATCTTTTTATTAAACGTTTATTTTCAATTTTTACAATTGGTATTATATGTAAACAAAAGACGGTGACTTTCGAAAAGGAATTGGCCAAATATTTACTTGGAAATAGTACCAAATACAGTATACGAAATATGAGAAATATGATGATGATAGAGAATGACATCCTTGTTCATTTAAAGTTATATTACTGTAGTTTACTGTGGCAATTTGGAAAGTGTGCCATACAATGTGAAGATAACGAGTGACGCCATTTTTCTTGTCATGTGACCCAAGTCCAATATGGTGACCTATTACATCGGATCTCAACTTGACGGAAAAAACCGAGCGACGTTCTACTTATAGTATTACATACACCGCAGCACACAATCCAATCAACAACACCGCATGCATTCTAGGGCCTTCCTGGAAGAAAAAAATTAGATATTGATAGCAATAGCTGAATAGGAGTATTGAGACAATTGTAGGTCATCTGAGCGCCTCAGTAGGGTCTTGTGCGATCCGTTCTTGTCCGTCGTCGTCCATCACATCTTACATACGGGTATGTTGGTGCCTACTCGGTTACCATCAGGCAATTATTTAGAATGTAGGATCTAGGGGGGGGGGGGGGAGAATAAAATAATCATTGTAAAGTTTATAAAGTGATCGGACCCCCCCCCCCCTCCCCCTTGTCTTTCGTCGTGCAGGGGGGCTAGTAAGTAATCCTCCTGCAAATATATATTGGTTTAAAATAAACTATAGCGGACATTTAGTATTCTCAATACATCATAAATAATGTTGAGCAAGACACGAGGCCTCTACTTGCACAAGGATTGTGACATTCAACTTTACGACTATCACATATGCTATACAGAGTCATTTTAAAAAAAAAATTGCATGTAAACCATTGATACATTCATTAAGAGGCTTTGTTTGTATATCATTATTTGCTTTACAGTTACATTGATACATTCATTAAGAGGCTTTGTTTGTATATTATTATTTGCTTTACGGTTACATTGATACATTCATTAAGAGGCTTTGTTTGTATATTATCATTTGCTTTACGTCACTCGTGTAGAAACGTCACCAGCTTTAGCGCATGCGTTCTTTATAGTGCTAACGCCTACCGTAATACGTAAGGTTATATCCAAATTCCACGTGACTTTCTAAAGCTGAGCGCTTAGTAAAGGAAAATCAATACTTTACTTAAACGTCTTAGGTTTTTAAGAATGTCCTAAAGGGAGTGTGAGTACACTATGAGAGTCAGACTATCTTGCACATGTTTCTGGTCTTAAAGTAAACTTAAAAAAGCAAGGCGATACCAGATATAAATAGGAAGTATTGAATTCTCTAAGGAAGTTTTTCCAGCATGCAAGATGGATGCTAATTTATCCTAACAAACTTTTGATCTCACAGTTGGTGTTAAATTTTCAATAAATCTATGGAAAATAATTGATTTGAAGTAGCCACAAAACTCAAAAGAGGTTTCTAGGAAAAGATTAATCAATAGGAATATAGAAAACCTCCTGTAGGTAGATTAGTAATTATTTATTCATTACTTATACCTAAGATCACCCTATTTTAACTACCCGTAACCCATGAGGATGGGACAGTGTTGGGGGGATTTCGTCAGGGTCCAGGCAAACGTTTGTCATGGTATTTGACAGTATACTAGTATATTTAGATCTGTTTACATGTACATTCCTTTTGCGACATCAGTGGTTTGAGATTTTGTGTGGGAATAAACCGAAAAAACTCAAATAAAATTCCTTTTACGGAAATTTAAGATCGAAATTTCAATTTGGGAAAATTGGCGTGAAAGTACATTTATCATAATATCTAGTATTGAGTGAAGTATTCAGATTAAAACATGCTTCGATTCTCAGTCTTTGATGTTAAAGTGGCAGTATGCCGCCTCTTTGCCTTATTTGAACAAAATGGTGGGAACTATTTAATATGCAAATCATATGTACTATATACAGTACTAGTAGTAAGCTGCGGCATGTTTTTGTTGTTTTTATTTTCGTACATAGCACTTTATGTAATGATAGTAAATGAAATGTGATCCTACCTTGACTCAGTCCTGCGAACAATGATAAGGAGATACATATGCATGTCTAATACCATGTCACGGCGCTTTATCGCGGGCCTCTTTCATTCTTGCCGCTTCAAACTTTTCCTATGAGAAATTTACAAGGATAAGGATTTATGAACGGCACTCTGTGTTTATCCAGAATTATAACATACCTCAGAAGCGCTGAAAGAGAGTAGAAACGACGAAGTATTAACATGCCAACTATACTTCCATTTCATGCTTTTCTAATTAATTTGCAATGCTTTAGAGGGCGGAATTTTCACAATTTCTTGTTTAACATCGGTTATAGTTTGTCAATGTATGAAGGACATAGGATACCCCCCCCCTAAAATTGCTCTATAGAATTTTGTAAAACTTTTAAAATTTCTAAATGTGTTGATATCGCTAAAACCTATATTAACAACAAAATTGTCCCATGAAACTATGGCATGTCAAACGTTGCAATATTTGATCTTTTCCATTTGTATTGTATAATTTTCCATTTGTATTCTATATTTTCCATTTGCATTGTATAATTTTTCATTTGCATTGTATAATTTCCATTTGTATTGTATAATTTTCCATTTGTATTTTATATTTTCCATTTGTATTGTATAATTTTCCATTTGTATTGTATATTTTCCATTTGTATTATATATTTTTTTCGTTTGCATTGTATAATTTCCATTTGCGTTACAAAATCTTTCATTTGTATTGCATCCGAGGGATTGTTTATTTTGATTTGTTACGAAGGATTTCATTAGTTTAGGTCCCACTTATATTTAGCCGTCACCAGCTGCAGGTGACGTACCACAAATAGACTTACTATGCTACATGTACGCGCACAGTGGCGTAACAGCGGGGGTTCTTTAACGTGTCAACGCCTGTCCCAACACGGGATGTCTGCTTTTAAGGTCACATTATCCGAAAGATCTGTGATTCTCACTTTTAGATAGCAATGCGTATGGAAAAGTATTAACTGGTTTGATTCAGCCATGACACGAGTAGAACTCGAACATGCGACCTCACGATTACGAACCAAAGGGTATATCACTGAACTACCGCGATCGGTTCCATATAAGGACTAGTTGAACATACATGTAGCTAGCAATGAGGAATCTTGCGCTGGGAGACCCCCCCCCCCTTCCCTTCACAAATATATTTTATATATAGATGTCGAAAAAAGCATGCATGTACGTTTTATTTTGTCAGAACGCACTTGTTCCAGGGGACTTTCAGGGGCGAATCGAGGAATTGCGGTTACGGAGGCGCCACTTTGAGGCAGGGGGTCTGGGGGCCGCCTTCAGGCGGCCCCAGTGGGTCCAGGGCGAAGCCCTGGTAGGGGTCCAGAGGGTGAAGCCAGGGCTTGAAATATGTCATTTTTAATAAAGTGTTAGTAAAATGACGCAAATTTTAAGGGTTTCTGGAAAAATTAAGTTTTCTCAATAAAGTAATTCAAGAAATCAAAAGATTTTTCATTTATTTCTCCGGAAATGGAAGAATTTATTGCTTCTTTTATCGTTTAATACATTTTTCTAAACAAGATGCCAAGATTTACCTTAAATTTGAAAATGGAGGGGGGGGGGGCGCCGGCTGCGCCCCCTCTTAAATCCGCCCTCCCCCTGCAACCCCCCTCCACCAAGGCTTTGCACTTGGACTCACTAGGGATCTTAAGACAGTCCCCAGCCATCCAGCAGTTTACTGCGTCCTTTAGTTCAAAATTATCTAGATCAGCCAGTGGTTACATAGGAGACTAGTTTGAATATGCTCATCATATTAGACGCATAAAAGCGATCAATTAATTGGGGGTGGGGGTGGGGTTACGCCATTACACTTAGCAAATACGGTACATTCCTGCGAAACGTGGCTCCTGAACTTTACCTCTTCAACATCTCGCGCATTACCAAATTCGATAAACGATAACTTAAGATTAATCCATTGAATAGTTGTAACAAACAAAACTCGATGTTAACAATTGGTGGGGACCCAAGGGCCGAATTAAGTCCCCCGAATCTACTGAATTCTGACTAAATAAAAATGTACATGGTTTTCTGAACAGTTGTATTTTTTTTTTAAATGATCGGGGGGGGGGGGGGGGGGGGTCGCCATTACTAGAGCTAGCTACGTATTTTCAAAAATAACTAATCCTGCATGGACCTGATCGCGGTAGCTCAGTAATATATCGCTTGGTTTGTGGGCGAGAGGTCGTGAGTTCGAGAACCGTTACTGTCATTGCCGCATCAAACCTTTGACATAAACAAAGACAGTGATTGCTCCTTTGCCAAACACTCGGCATTTAAAAGTGAGAATCACGGGTCTTTCCGTAATGAACTTAAAAACAGATATTCCGTATCGCTGCACAGCCGTTGGCACGATAGAGAACCGTCATTTCTACGGTCATATGTGCTAAGCACGTCTACAGATGTGGTACATCAATGACGTTAACTAATGAAATCCTTCGTAACAAATCAAAATAAACATTCCCTGGATACAATACAAATGAAAAATTATACAATGCAAATGGAAAATATAAAATACAAATGGAAAATTATACAAAACAAATGGAAAATATAGAATACAAATGGAAATTATACAATGCAAATGGAAAATATAGAATACAAATGGAAAATTATACAATACAAATGGAAAAGATCAAATATTGCAACGTTTGACATGCCATATGAAACCACTTAAATGTTTGGATTATTCATAAATATATTCTGTTGAAAATTCAAGGGGAAAACATCCAAAATTAAAATCCTTTAAAAATTATCTCTTGGTGCAATTGATTTATTAATGACAAATTAATATTTGTCATTAGCAAATATGCTAATGACAAATACAGTCTACTCCGGATATAATAAAATCAAGGGGACCGACCTGAATTGTTCACTATATCCAAAGTTTAATATAACCAATCCTGAACTACACAAACATTGCTACTGGGGGATTTATTTTAACTTCAATATAACCGATATTTCAATATAACCAACTATATATGTGGAGTGGACTGTATTGCTGTTCAATCCAATGATGAAATTGATTGGCTACCTAACATGGCTATGTCAACAAACGAAATAATTCGAAGCTGTAAGTTTTCGAGTCGTATGGGGTTTTAATGAATATTTGAAGGTATTTATGGACACACGTAATGTAGGAAAATATGTTAAGAATTTTTTTATATTAAAGAAGTATAGCGCACTTGGTATGCAATTTCGCCTACATAAATGCTTTTTTTTCTTGAATATATATATATATATTTTTTACAAATATTCTGCTATATAATGTCAGTTTATATTTGTGTTTACCCAAATTACTCAATAAAGATATCGATATGTTGATAGTGATGTAACGTAATTGGCATAAAAATGGCAAACTGTTGCAAAAGGCCACCTTAAACCAGAAATAAAACACTAAAATTGTTTTACTTGAGTATGACTGTACATAAGTCCATTTGAGGAAATTTGGTTTATGGTGGGCCTCCTGTTGAAAATGGCTAAAATATTAAAATATCATTCTCAAAATTTACCTTGAGATTTAGCAGCCTGTCAAACGTGAAACCTTTAAACTTTCATGCCTGGGTGGCCTAGTGGTTTAGCTGCTCGGTAATCTTATACTTATACATTCCGAGTTCAAGTCCAATATTTTCCCAATCAATTTTTTTTTTTTACTTTTCATTTTTTTGGGTGTGTGTGTTATAAATGTGATATATAATTATATTTTAATAAATATTAGCCATTTTTATTATAACTTCCAATGTTTGCAAAGTTACGACTTAAAGAAAAGGAATTTATTCTGAGATCATTGTAGTTCCGTTTGTTTACACTAACCTGTTCCTGTGTGCACAGAATTTTTAAACCGTAATGTGGCTGACTAAACGCTAAACAAATACCGGTACTACAAGAAAAGGGGCAGAGATGCACATGTAATACAATGTAAGTACAAATAGGTCAAGGGAGGAAAATAACTTATACAGTTTGACTTCTCAAAAGTAAATATAAAAACTCATGTAGCAACTGTCATATGATATTTAGGCAAAGCTAAACACTCGAATTATCAACTAAAGGCAAATGAAGTGATGAAATCTATTAAAGGTGCTGCAACCATGTCAGAAAAAGACAGTGAGCTAAGTAATGCCAATTGTAAAAGGGTTGTTGTGCGATATAAATGCACCTATGAAAATATTGTATTGTTCATCATTCCACATAGGAACATGGTTTATTGAATAAAGAACGACTCATATAAATGTCAGTAATGCTAAACTGCAGGAGTTATTTATCTTGGTTAACGAAACATTAAAAACGTTGGCCTTATATCTAAAAATAACACGTCAGTCTATTATTGGAAACCGATGTTTTCCCTTTAGATTTCTGAGTCGGCCGTTTCGTAAGCAAAAGCGCTACACCTCTTTATGAGACAGCAACACGAGAATACAATGATATCAGGCCTCAACTGTGCGCAGCTTTTTGTGCGACGTAAATCGAAAGTTTTTATAAGGGGTGGATCTGTAGCTCTCTGTTTCGTCACAATATTTTTTTTTCAGAGAGCTACAGTACTGCAGCTATCCTACCCGAGATTGGACCACAGTAGGGGTTCCAAGAGTTATTCAACGATATATTGGCAAACTTAATTTTTATGAAGAACCTTACTTTGTCAAAACAACGTGCAGGCGTTCTCATGTAGGGACGTTGTGTACACTCATTGTTATTCATATATGCTTGACCCTCGTATCACGATGAACCAGTGACATACTGATATCCAATCCCTTCCTAAGATTGTCTGATGAATGAAATCATCAAAATAACGGTCATGATTACAGCCAATAGACCAAGCTTTAATTCTAAATGCTATAACATACCATGAAACATTTTCTTTAGACATTGATGGACGCTGCATATGACAGACAACCGTTAAACTACCAAGGATTAAAACAAGTAGAAGGCTAATGTTATTTGTACTTTCTAGTGGCTATGTTACAGCAATCCCCAACCTGGAGCAACATTTTATACTTTTATAATATCTTGAGATGGTCTCTCTGTGAACTGGTATCTTAACGCAGTAGTTTACCTTTATAAACAAATCCTTACCTTTACAAGCAAACACACCTTTAAATACGTGTCATTCTATTACTGTTACATGGTAAATATTTACATTTGTGATTTTGCGACAAAAAACTCTAGAATATGGAGTGTGCCATTATGTGACCATAACATCAGCGTGGCATTAAATGACACCTCAATTGCAGAAAATATTTCAAGGAATGGATAAGACAGGGATACTTTCAAAACATCGCAAGGATCTTGAATGTAGATATAAGAATCTGTTGTTTATGTTTTATATTTATAGTGTAAATAACAGCTAGTGGTTCTATTTTCCATCTTGTCCATGGGAGTCAGCATTCTAGAAAAAACAAACACTCTGAGAGTATTATGTAGCAATACATAGTCCCCTACCGGAGACAAAAATTATAAGACCGCAACAATATTCAAACATTATGACACTAAGGTTATGGTAAAGAGGAAAATTGGGAAACTAGGATAGGAATGGTTGGAAATCAACTACTATTCAGGTACAAAGACTAGACCATGAAAACTTCAAAATCGATCTGTAACTTGTTATGGCAAAGCGATCATCATGATGTACTAAATATCAAATGAATAAACAAAAGTCCGGAAAACTGACAATGGATAGTATTTGTCTAATTCCAAGGGCCATAACGTAGTGAAAAATCAACTGACCGGAACCAAATTTGAACTTGATAAGTAACGTGTTATGGTAGAGCAATGTACCAAATATCAAATGAATATCTGCAAAAACAAAGAAAAAAGTACGGAAAACTGATAATTCCTGTTATTTTTCTAGGTCCAAGGGCCATAACTTAATGCAAAATCAACGGACCGAAACCAAATTCCAACTTGATCTGTAACTTGTTATGGCAAAACAATGTACCAAATATCAAATGAATATCTGCAAGCACAACAACAACAACAACAAAGAGTCCGGCAAACTGATAATTTTTGTCATTTTTCCAAGTCCAAGGGCCATAACTTGGAAAAATCAACGGACCGAACCCAAATTCGAATTTTATCTGTAACTTGTCATGGTAAAGCATGTACCAAATATGAAATACATATCTGCAAGAACAGAGAAAAATGTGCGGAAAACTGATATGTAGGACTGACAGACAGACAGACAGACAAACAGACGGACGGAGTGCAAACCTAAAGTCCCCTTCGACTTCGTCGGTAGGGCAGGGCCGTAAATTACATGGAGGCGGAGGAGGCATCTGCCTCCTCCAACTTTTGAGCCAAAAAAAATTAAAATTTAAAGTTCATTAGAATTTATGTTGTTTCCAATAACTAAGAACATGATACCTCCCTTAAAAAGCATTCCAAATCTTTCTTTTAGAATGAGTTAGTCAAGTAACATCTTAGAAGGCCCTAGAATCAAGGATTTTGCACGAAACATGTTCAGTGTGCACAAAATGTGCTCAGCGTCTGGGGGCCTGGGCGGCCCCCAGACCCCCGCCTAATTTCCTGCCTCCTTCAAATTGAAGGTTAATTTACGGCCCTGAGTGGGGGAGTAAAAATGACCATTGTACCAAGACCCCAATCGTGAGTACCACACTGAGATCACCGAATTGAGACATTAGACATTAGGCACTTTTCCATATCGGTACAATGATAATGTAGAAAATGTGGGAAATAATGTATGTACTATTTTGAAATAAAAGCTTCAGACGTATTGTTCCCTAACATGTGCGAGAAGTGGTGTAAGTCAAATGTGGTTCCGAAATTGCAAAGAACTTTAAGTAAATTTCAAATCGCAGAACTCTTCCAAAATCAACATTATATAAACATGCAAGGTGAAGATAACGAACAGTGATCAATCTCATAACTCCTACAAGCAATACAAAATAGATAGTTGGGCAAACACGGACATATTTTACACCACCATTTCTCACGAGAGAATAAAGACTAGGATTTCGACATCACAGACAGCTGCTTCGTCAGTAAAATGGAACTTGAAACACTACTCCGATTCTATGCATAAGTACTTTAAAGTTGATATTAAAAAAGATGTCGGAGTTCCTCATAGACCATACCTGCGTAGTCTTTGGTGATCAGGTCTTCCAACAGTCTGTTGTTGGAATCCCCATTGGCACGAAATGTGTTCCTTTATTAACTGACAATGGCAGAATTTATTCAGAGGCTTTTACATGAGAAGGAAATCTCTTGCTGTGGCCTTCAACTCGACATAATAATACATCGACGATGTTTATCTATAAACAATATTCTTTCAAATGTCGATTCGGTATACTCCGGTGAACTCGAAATAAACGACACGCTGTCGTACGTATCTACTTCATATTTAGATGTTTTATTGAACACTGACGTTAACGGCAAACTAGCAACTCAGCATTATGACAAACAGGATGATGTCAGCTTCTCCGTCCTCAAATTCTCATGTTTATATAGCAATGTCCCAGTATCGCCTGCATGGTGTTTATGTCTCTCAACTGATTGGATGCGAGCATATTCTACGTGTGACCAGTTTATAAACCGAGACAGGCTTCTGACAACAGCTCCTTTAAAGTCAACACTTAGCGAACTTCTGTGGTAGCTATCATGATCTAATTTGCTATCTGACATGTGGACCGTTCTTATATTCTGATTTTAAATAAGGATTACTCTGTTTATCTGATCGAGGTGTAGGGCTCATGACAGATTTGACCGGTCAACAGGAGGTACTTACTCCTCCTAAGCAGTGGATTCTACCTTTGGTATTCCCAGACATCTGTGCTTCCACTACTTACAATTTTGTATTCGTTATAAGATGTATGATATTGATCACAGTTTGTTCTTTTCACTTTTTCATTACAAGCAAATGTTCATGATGCGATTTGTCTTCAGAATAGCTGCTGTCAATAACAAGATAAATGTCCAAAAAAAATATTATGATATTCTCTCCGACTCACGCCTTCATGGATGTTATATTACTAATGTATGTGTGTGTATGTATGTATATGTTTTGTTTTTTCTTCTTTTTTCCTTTTCTTTTTTGTTCTACTCTGGATACTGACTTTGTTTATTGTAGTATTTGTATTTCTCTATACCTTTTGGACATTGGTTTATGAGAACAAATCATCATCATCATCATCTTATAAATGTCTTTAACCTCTAATTGATAATCCTAATTTTGTTTGTCTAATGCAATATCGGTTGGTAACACCTCAGTATGAGTGAAACACAGCGAACAGAATATGGATTTCAAAAAGCGTCAGAAAAAGTATTGTGTTTTAGCGTATTTCAAACAGGTCAGATCCAGTATTGTGTTTTAGCATATTTTAAACAGCGTCAGATCCAGTATTGTGTTTTAGCGTATTTTAAACAGCATCAGATCCAGTAATGTGTTTTAGCGTATTTTAAATAGTGTCAGATCCAGTATTGTGTTTTAGCGTATTTTAAACAGCGTCAGATCCAGTAATGTGTTTTAGCGTATTTTAAACAGCGTCAGATCCAGTATTGTGTTTTAGCGTATTTTAAACAGGGTCAGATCCAGTAATGTGTTTTAGCGTATTTTAAACAGCGTCAGATCCAGTATTGTGTTTTAGCGTATTTTAAACAGGGTCAGATCCAGTAATGTGTTTTAGCGTATTTTAAATAGTGTCAGATCCAGTATTGTGTTTTAGCGTATTTCAAACAGGTCAGATCTAGTATTGTGTTTTAGCGTATTTTAAACAGCGTCAGATCCAGCATTGTGTTTTAGCGTCAGATTCTGGATTGTGTTTTAGCGAATTTCATAGTGTTTTGGGCACTCAGTGATCAGAGAGTTACTGCTCCCTTACAAAATAAAGTGAAAATCGAGGGTCTTAGGATGAGAACTTTAAAACCGAGGCTTTGTATAGCTGTATGCTCTGGCAAGATAAAGAACCTTTACTGATGCGACGCTGAGCCATCCATAGGTCTAAATGTGAGTTACTTTTCCTACAGTTGTTGACGTTTCAATATGGGTAAAATATTCGCGATCACATGAAATTTCCTATTGTGTTTAGATGAAAAGGGGAAGATAACGAACTTCTATAAGGAAAACAAAATTAAAAGTTGGGCAAACATGGACCACACTGGATAGGGATAAGGTGTCGAGGAGGAGTAAGCCTCTCCTGTGACATCCCCCGTGAACCCTATATCTTTATAAGTAAACGGAGTAATCCACAGTCAAAATCAGTGTAACAATTGGTATGAAACATGACAGTCAGCATTTGATCTAATGACAGGTTGTATTGGTAAACTAGGTCGTTAATAACAACCATAGAATTTGCGGAATGCTGACTATAAACAAGATGTGAAGTACCCTATACTGTTTGAAATGACGCTTCACGTTCGTTACCGGTATATTACAGTAATTCAACTCTGTAATTCACAAAACGCTATAATATTTATATATAATAAAAGCACTATGTTTCGTTGTACAATGTTATTTGCTTGAACATGGAACATTGCCCTCTAATTGTGATCCATCCAAATGATTGACTAGAAACCAATCGTTTGTCTTCTTTTGAATTTCTGCATTAACTGGCTTGTTGTTAACAGTCTTAAAAATCCCAATCCCTGCCCGAAACTGTCCCTTCTCTGAAGATTTACATTCCACTTCCGGGTCCTGTAAGTTAAATTCCACAAGCCGAGTACCCTGTCCAAGTTCATGAACGCCAACCGGGCAGATGTAGTAATCGGTCGTTTCAATCGCCTCTTTTCCCGGAGACTGGCCCTTTGCAATGATCTTATTTTGGCAGGTTTTCTTGATAATGTTCTGTCTAATATAAGGCCGGTTTGGGTCCCTTTTTGCTTTGCACATCCCGTTTTTGAGCTTATTCTTCACCACATCGTTGAATTTTTCAAGAAAGTCAGCTCTTTTCGATGCTTCCTTTTCTGATTTCTTTACTTGAACTAGAATAAACGTCTGTTTTGTCCTTCTTGTATCATCTTTGGCGTATTGAGGAAGTCTACCACGTAAAAGATTATAATTTATTTTCTTGCCCGCCTTCACAAAAGCAATGTGTTTGTCTATAAAGGACTGGTCAATCTCTCGCTTTGCTCTTCGTTCTGAAACAAATTGATACTATTATTTCAGTGTTTACAAATTAGTAAAATTGTGGAAGATTTCAGATACAATACGTGAGCTTATAACGATTCGCAACTCGATCACAGAATTTTCAAAACTAAAGACTGACTTAACTTCGAAATTGACTGAAATATCGCCGGTTCAGCTTAACACCCTTTACTTGAGCAAAAAAAAACAACAACAAACAAACAAAAAAAACCAACAACAACAAACAAACTCCAATTGCTGAGGTTAAAATCAAAATCAAATTTATCACAACCTAATGACACAGATTGGAGATTGATGGTAAAATAAATAATAAACGACTTTTAATGGAAAAGTATGCACTGCATGTAATGGCGATTGTCCGTTTCACCAAAATAAAGTGTGATATATAGTGAATATATACCCAGTAGAGGCATCAGTTCTTATTACACTGCTAAAATGGCTTATTGTCTTACCTGCTTTTAAATACAAAGAATGCGATAACACTACACAGCACAGCAGAATGAACGAAAAGTTACACTTCATGGCGGTTAATTATTTTGTTACTAAAAAAAGGAATAACAATTCTAAACAGTCGTGTCAGATTTTAACAGTATGGAATACTTTTTAGGACTGGATTAGATGTAATTGACATTTGTTAATCCCGAGAACAATGTACTTCCGCATCATAACGAAAACATGATTGCTCCTCTTGAAATCGATGAGTTGAGATCATGCACAAGGAAATAAGGTTATAATCTCTCTCTCTCTCTCTCTCTCTCTCTCTCAATATTTAGTATGTTTATGTAAGGATTATAGTATTGTGATATACCATTCTTTCTATGGATATCAGGTATGTTTATATTATGATGGTATTGTGTAGTACAGTATCCAATCTCTAGAAATCTATATATAGTATTGTGATACCCCATTCTCTCTATGGATATCAGGTATGTTTATATTATGATGGTATTGTGTAGTACAGTATCCAATCTCTAGAAATCTAGATATGCAGTTAGATCTCATTCGAAATCGGTAAGGAAAGTTGAGAAATATTTGAAAATCTAATCTAAAACTTTAAGAACAGGTATCAACAGCGGGTTTCTGTTTTCTGTCTAATTATTATATTCAGACAGGCATAGAAGAATACTAAATGAACTAAATGTTTGAGTATGAAAGGTTATATTTATTATATTTAGACACTCAATATTTCATTGGTATTATATTTATGATACTCAGATACACAATACATTTGAACATACTAGTATCTTATTGTCTAGATGTTATACCAAAAGGATTCAGCACAAGTTCTTAAAATTTAGAACGCCCTCTCCTATATGACAATTGATGATATAAGATAATGTTCAAGAAATGAAACACAAAGGTATCAAAGGTCAAAAGATGATTTGCTTTCATAAAGCAATTATATAATAAATTATATCTGTCGATATGTATGTACAATTGATTAATATATACATGTGTGTACAATTAATTAATACATGCATGTAGTACGTACAAAGTAATCGCTATGAAAATTCCATCAACTCAAAAACGACCAGATCTCTTTATAAATAACTGAACATAGGAAAATAATTTTTCATTTTCTGTGGTACATGCGAAATAACTGCGATTTGGTTGTACATCTACATTACAATAATATAGTCCAACTACGGTTCGATATTGTTCAATTGTGTTAACCATTATCAGATAAAGAAATCATACATTGTGTTGTCATGGAACCTACCTCAACGAAACCTATGGTATATTCACACAATACATTTACACTTTCAATGTGACCTTTGATATCAGTTAAAAAAGAAAGAACAAAGTAAAAAAGTAAACAAACAACAAAAGAAAACAGTGACTGTGTTCATCCCTAGGCAAAACCAAAAGTCTGTTGGTAGCATCTAGGTTAAATAACAAAAAAGGTATGTACAAATATACATATTCTGGTCGGAACAGCATACTTTGGAAGGAAAAATGAGGGTTACAATGTTTCTGTAATGAGTACATATATATAAATAAACATGAGGATTACAATGTTTCTGTAATGAGTACATATATATATATATAAATATGAGGGTTACAATGTTTTTGTAATGAGTACATATATATAAATAAACATGAGGGTTACAATGTTTTTGTAATGAGTACATATATATAAATAAACATGAGGGTTACAATGTTTTTGTAATGAGTACATATATATAAATAAACATGAGGGTTACAATGTTTTTGTAATGAGTACATATATATAAATAAACATGAGGGTTACAATGTTTTTGTAATGAGTACATATATATAAATAAACATGAGGGTTACAATGTTTTTGTAATGAGTACATATATATATAAGTATACATGAGGATTACAATGTTTCTGTAATGAGTACATATATATAAGTATACATGAGGGTTACAATGTTTTTATAATGAGTATAAGTAAACATGAGGGTTACAATGTTTTTGTAATGAGTACATATATATAAGTATACATGAGAGTTACAATGTTTTTATAATGAGTATAAGTAAACATGAGGGTTACAATGTTTTTGTAATGAGTACATATATATAAGTAATATATATAAGTAAAACGATGCATGTACAGATGTACATATACAATGCAAAATGGAACTAATGATAATAATATAATGGTAGTGATCATAATAGCATTGCATGCTAAATCAAAAATGAATACGCATGGAGGTTTATATTAATCAGATCCTGACTGTGACACAATGTGGTAAAGGTCATTGAAGGAGCGGATCAGGTGTTTTGGCCCCCTCTCTTCAAATTTCACAAAGATGCGCCCGTCATTCGTCCAGTATGAGTGTACGTCACCTTTGCGTTTTGCTTTAGCCAATTCCTGAATCATTCCCTGTCGGTACTTCGTTAGGTCCTCTGTCAAGAATATTGTAGTGGTTTTGAGTTTCCGTTTTTCTGAGTATACTGTTTTCGATTTTCCAATTTTTGAAGTTACAGATTATCTGTATATTTCCACTTTTGTTGGGTTTGTCGATTGGATGGGATCGGGAAATATAATCGTCTGTCAGATCGATATTCATATTCTTGCACAGCTCTGTAACTATCGCGTCGGTGTCTACACGATTTCGATGATGTTGCTGATGTTGTTGGGTAGTCACTGGACAGTTGTGGAATCTGAAGGAGTTTCTCCTATCATACTGTTCTAGCTCATCTACCGATTCTTCCAATCCACATATTTGTTTCTGAAGGTCTGTATTGCATTCCTCTGCATCACTTATTTGTTTTTTAAGCTCACTGATCTCTTCAGTTTGTTTTTTTAATGTCTCTGTCAGCTGATGAAATACTGACTGGACAGCCTTTTCTATAGAAGGTGTTATGGCATTGGCCAGTACAGTTACTAACTGTTCCATCAAACTTTGGTCACACATAGCCGATTAAATCAGACCTAGTAAACTGATGTTTGACACTCGGATTGTATAAGGGGCGGTTGAGCAATGGGGACTGCATCTGTTGTTATAGTTTGAGTGGTACATGTTGTGGGATCAGACAAAGAGTTATTGCTTGCAGAAGCCAATTCACAATTACCTTCCATACTGTTGATTTTGACAGTGTCACCAGAAGTTTTTTTTTGCATTTAGATCTGGGAGGGATGCAGACAGAAACCTCCTGCGAGTTATTTTGGTTTGTTTATCTGATGGGCTATTAAGTTTCCTCTTTACATGTTCCGATTTTTTGAGTTGGTTATCGTTACCCTCACTCGACACCGAGCTCCTGTGATCATGGCGTAACAAGTGACTTGGATTTGTGTATAGATGGAAGTGTTTGAGTATCGTATTGTTACATAGGGAAAAGTGGATCGCATGATTTTCAAACGTGCTGCGTTTCGTTGAAAAACAATAATACAAACAGTGTGCGATAAACGTATGTAGAAATCACATATGCGAATATCATGCAAAACAAATCTGCAAAATATTCTATCACACATATACATGTCTGCAATAGCTTTTAGTGATATTCATTTCATAATCATGTAGTATTCTCATCAAAGACATCATTGTATTTTGGACGAATAGGATGTCCCGATTCACTTCCTAGAAAATATATTGATCAGCAAGCCAAAAAACAACAAAATAGATAGTTTGGCAAACACGGACCCCTGGATTTAATTTTGGAGATACTCCATTGCTGGGCTCAAACAAAGCGACAATTTTTGAAATTTCAGGCAATATATTTATGTAGCATAAAGAATAAATTACCGTTTGAGGGTATAGTACTTTACAACATACAAAGATATAATATGAAAGATTACAATGCATTTTCATAAAGAATTATGATATTAATATAAAGAAATTCAATGCGTTTTTGGCGGGTTACAAAAGCCTTTTTAACTGTATCAATTTTAAATTGCTTCTTTATAACATTTATGCAATGAGTGAGACTGTACATATGAAATGTCTTTTGAAATTCTGAACATTAGGGTATTCAATATCGGTGGGAACCCGCTCTCTCTCTGTGTGTGTATTTAATATATACAGCATTACTAACCAACAACATTCTTATACCTAAAAGTGTCAGATCTACAAAATAGATATGATCATAGTTATTTCGGATTTCAAACATTTCGGTTGAGCATCACTGAAGAGACATTATTTGTCGAAATGCGCATCTGGTGCATCAAAATTGGTACCGTATGAGTTTTACATCATACAAAGCACTAAGATAAGGACACAATGAAAAGTGTCCGTTTCCCGGCCTCAGGAAATAGTATGCCCCCTGATCCCGGAAGTTCGATCTTTAATCCAAACAAACGTTGTTTATTATAGTCGTTAGTGCATCGTATTGACTGATAGGGGAAACGTTAAACTTTGTTATAACTTTGTGGTAATTGTGAATTATTCTTTGTGAATGGTCCGGTTGGTGCTGATCATGGTATAGGTTAGCTGCAGAACTGTAGCTCTCTGAAAAAATATTTTGACATAACAGAGAGCTACAGAGCCACCCCTTATAAAAACCTTCGATTTACGGCGCACAAAAAGCTGCGCAGGGTTGAGGCCTTATATCGTTGTATTCTTGAGTTGCTGTCTCATAAATTTAATATAAAAAAATTCTTAACATATTTCCCTACTATAATTGTGTCTGAACATACCTTCAAATATTCATTAAAGCCCCATACGATCTGAAAACTCCCAGCTTCAAATGATTTCGTTTGTTGACGTAGCCATGTTAGGTAGCCGGTCAATTTGAATCGTGGTTAATTTCCATACTAGCATAATATCGTCTAGATGTGAACTAATAACCCCACAAACATTTTAGCTAAATATTTTAAATAATATATCATCCCAGTGCCTTTAAATAATAATTATTCAAATAGCTAAACTCACGGCAATGCGGCTTTCATTAGTCTGGTCCGGTCTCTATCCCTGCCACACGAGTGTTAAGGACTTTAGTAGCATTTTCATGAATCAAGAGCTTATTTTACCTTTAGAAAAACTTTATTTTTTTAATTTCTATAAATTATTCGTATTGATAATAAATGAAGAGCGAATACATAACATATAACGTTTATGAATAGATACCAACAATTGACCGGCTACCTAACATGGCTACGTCAACAAACGAAATCATTTGAAGCTGGGAGTTTTCAGGTCGTATGGGGCTTTAATGAATATTTGAAGGTATGTTTAGACACAATTATAGTAGGGAAATATGTTAAGAATTTTTTTATATTAAATTTATGAGACAGCAACTCAAGAATACAACGATATAAGGCCTCAACCGTGCGCAGCTTTTTGTGCGCCGTAAATCGAAGGTTTTTATAAGGGGTGGCTCTGTAGCTCTCTGTTATGTCAAAATATTTTTTCAGAGAGCTACAGTTCTGCAGCTAGGTATAGGTCAAACTACTTATAACAAGTCTGTACTAGATTATGCTATTATTTCACTAAATATGTTTAAAATCATTTCAAATTGTAATGTACTTGATTTCGACCCAATACTGAGTGATGTTCTTAACCCAGTTAGCTTGTCATTATGTACAAAGGGCACACCTGGTTCAATACCTTCTAAACAAAGTGATGAAGAGAATTGTGAGATAGATACTGTTGTTAAACCACAGTGGCTAAGAGAAAATTCACAGTCGTTTATTAATTGGAATATGTTTGGTTGTGAGTGTTTGAGTTTCCATGACGGCCCCCAATGAGCCTCTTCCTCTTTTTCGAAAATCAGGATTCAATTTATGCGTTGAAATTTGATTTTTCTGTTGATGTCAACACAACATAACCAACACAAATCAACCATTGCACCTCTAACAATACAGATGTGAACAATGCTATAATACTGGAAGTAAATAATAACTTTTTTGCACTTAATATACAAAAAATTTATAATATTGAATTTGAAAGTTTAAAGTAATTTCACCCTCCTGTGATGTCATCAGATTTTACAAAATCAATGATTTATTTAGATTTATGCAAGACAGGAACATAAATTTTGTTGGAGTCTTTTCCAATAGGTGTTGTAAAAATCTTGTTAATAATAAACAATTTCAAAAGTCTAAGTTATAGATGAATAATCAATGATGCGTTTTAAAATATTGAATTCAAGGGCAATAACTCAGTTTTTATTAATTTCTTTATCAAGTCTATTATGCAATAGATTTCCTTTATTTTGTACAGGCATTTTGTATATTTTTGTGAAGATACAGTTTCATGAAATTGTTATGAATACTCTAATATTGTCATAACCAGTTAGTATGAAATTTTGATAATGCTATTTAAGGAAAATTGTAATTTCCTGACGGTAATATATGATTCTATTTATGTACGCCTCGTTTCTTAAAAAGTGTGATGACCTATATATATGTATTTTATTTGTGAATTTGTTAATTTTAACTCTAATGAATGGAAATAAACAAACTTTTTAAACTTGTGTCCTATAGCTTACATGCACGTAGAATATTGCAAGTTATCAAAATCTATATTTGGAATCACAGCTCAGCTTTCTGTCATTTGTCAAATCGTAAGATTCCACATACATTGATTTTGAAACTTAAAATTTTACAAGTTCAGGGTATAAAACCAGAGGAGTAAATTGTCGATTTTTTTAAGGTCATACTTTTCTAATTAAAACTCCCGAGAAGTACGACTGAGCATCAAATAAGGAAAAGTTTTCTGATCTCATCCAAATATTTTCCCCAGAGCGGACTTCCACAACCACGGTGGTACTTCCGCAATCATGTGTAGTTTGGTCTTCCGCGACCAGACGAGACAGAACGACATTATCACGTACAATAGAAGCGCGCGCGAAACTTCCAATCTGGGCGCAAATTGTAGCAGCAAACAGGTACATTCCTGATGTTTGACAGCTAAACACACCATTCCCAGTGCGAAACTGGTTACCGATATTGGTTATCACCTCTCTGAATGAAATCCTTGTTTTGTCGGTGTAGTTAGCTTCTTGTCCTAGATACACATTGAAACCAACTGGGTCCATCTTCAAGCTCTCTAAAAGAGATGCATTTTATGTAATAAAAAGGGAAAGATATAGAACTTGAGTGTGAATTTGCAGTTAAACTTACCGACATTGGACAGAATTATCTGAGAAACGTTCTCTGCAGTACTTGTCTGGTGCATCAAACTCTGGATCTGACTGTCCAGGGCAGCATCCGCCGTCTGCTGACTCTCCGCTCGCGATATCAAATCCGAGAGATTCTTAGAAAACCCATTCAACTTTTTCGAAAATTCTTCCAATGAACTTTCCGTTTCATTCACAAAAGTACCAAATTTGGTCAAGTTTTGTGATATCATTTCAATATTCGGTGATGATTCCGTAAAGAACTTCTTAACTTCAGCTACATCCTTCTCGTATGACTCAATCAGATTCTTTGAAATAAGAGAAACTTTAAGTTCTGCTTTTGATAGCATGATAGACTGCTGTCGTACATCTTCATATAAATCAGCTATTCCTGGGAATTTAGCAAACAGGTCCAGTAAGTTGTCGTCTGCGTCTCCAGTCTGAATGAGAGGCTGACCGTTCAAACCAACAACAAAACAAAACCCAACAACAATGACGAACACCGTTCCATTCCGCCTGTCCTTAGCCATGGCGCCTATATTTATTTTATGGCAGATAATTGTTTAACATCCTAGTTAATTTATGGACACTTTACGTACACAGTATATTCCATTTCCGTTGTCACTTCTCAAGCCGATGCTATCTAAAATACCACTTGAACTAAAGTGTATGTTTGTGTTTACTCCAATACTAAAGCGTGCTTTAACTCGTTTTACCACTTACATAGCAGCATTTTATTTCCCGGGCAATGTATAGTCAGGGATGTTTTGTGTCACTTTTATCAATGGCCACAAAAAGACCCCTTGAAGTTTCGCATCCGAAGCCAGACATTTGAACAAGAATTTCAGAACTCCTGAAGAAAAATGGTTTACAATCATTACTTTGAATCCCTTCTGTAACGTACATCTGCTATAGACCAATGACTTATCAATAACCCAACATAATGATGGGATTTTAAGTTTTAACTCAGAGTTGTCTTTCGTAGTCATCGGTTTGATGGTTGATTGTTCAGCCTTATTTATTTTGTGGTCTCATCCAAAGGATCACCCCATTTAGACACCTCTTACGACAAGCAAGGGGATACTGAGGACCTATTCTATTCCGGATCCCCACTGGACGTATATGTATATGGAAGTTTAAAGGTAATAGAAGACAAAAATCTTTTGCATGAAAATGAGTTCTTTAATTACTTCATAAATGTAGAAAGGTGTATATAACGAACAGCGGTCAATCTCATAATTCCTATAAGAAATACAAAATAGAGAGCTGGGCATACAGACCCCTGGATGTACCAAAGGTGGGATCAGGTGCCTAAGAGGAGTAAGCATCTCTTGTCGACCGGCCACAGCAACCGCGAGCCCTATAACTTGATCCGGTAAACGGAGTAATCCGTAGTTATCAGTGTGTCAAGAACGGCGTAACAATCGGTATGACATAAGGAGAAATTCTTACCATTTGGCTAATTTGCATGCCGCCATCTTGGAATTCGAACTATCAGTCAAATGTGTAAAATCACAATCGTAAACTAACCTCTGCATAAACACACGTTTCCAGCATCAAATCCCATTCTTCATGTTTGTATCTTTTCAATGAAACAACTTTTAATGTAACTCATGCAACATTCGGAGTTCCATTTATAGTAAAAGTTTTGAATCGAAGAGCCCCATTCAATCTATCGTAAGCATTTCAAGAATCTTCGAAAACCACAAAAAGTCCACTTTTTCACTTCAAAAAGCAACGGATACAAAATAACGATCACTAATTCCAGCATCGGTAACGGAAAATTGATATGTGTTTTCCGGAATCTGTTCACAAATTTACTGAATTATTTTTCAAAAAAGTTCGTTTTTTTAAAAATCAAATCCACCGTTTTTGGCATTTGTAGCACTCAAGGCTAACATGAAGGGGATCTCGGAGTAGTAAGGACCCTAGAGGTGCAGAGTGCAGGCCCACCGGCGCGTGGACATGCCCTGGCTCTCACCAACCTTACCCCATCTATGGGTCAAATAGTTCCACTGCCTTGTGGATGGCTTTGGTAAGTCAAAGGCTATGGAAGAAAATCCAGAAAGAAAATCCGTGTCGATGAACACGAAAGCAAGGGAAAGCAATCATCTAAGGGAAGGACAACCCCAACAGAAAACCACTGGTCCTCCGAGTTCAGGGGGTTATGCTTAGGGCCAGCAACCCTAACATGTTAAACAAAAGACGCTACAGAAACCTTAACCAGAGAACAAAATGATGGAAGAAGGATTGACACCATTCAAGACACTGGAAGTATGACGGGTGAATCACCCATCCCGATAGGAGATGTCCTTCGACCGAAAATAACCCGTGAAGTGGGCTGCTGGAACGTGCGGACCCTCTACCAAACAGGAATGTATTACAAGATCGAGCTCCTAGGAGTTAGTGAAGCCAGATGGACAGGTAGTGGATCAAAACAACTAGTATCAGGACATCAGATACTCTACTCTGGAAGAACCGACGACCATCATAGCAAAGGAGTAGCCATTATTACAACAAAGGAGGTCCACAGAAGTCTTTTAGAATGGAAACCTGTGAGTGAGCGAATAATAACAGTAAGATACAACTCAGCCTTCGCCAAATTGACTGCTGTGGTTTGCTATGCGCCAACAGATGATGCAGAAGATGAAGAGAAAATATCTTTCTATGACAGCCTACAAAAGGTAGTAGACGACACACCATCTCATGATGTTCTGCTTATCCTTGGAGACTTAAATGCTAAAGTTGGAAAATGCAACCAAGGTAAAGAAACCATCATGGGCCAGCAAGGAATAGGAGAATGTAACAACAACGGAGAGAGACTATGCACTTTCTGCCAAGAAAACGACCTAGGTGGAACTATATTCATGCACAAAGACATCCATAAGACAACATGGAACTCACCAGATGGTCATACAAAGAACCAAATTGACCATATTATCATCAACAAGAGATGGAGAAGTAGTCTTCTCGATGTGGTTGCAAAACAAGGGGCTGATGTGGGAAGTGACCACTCTTTAGTACTGGCAAAAATCAAGTCAAAACTGAGGAAATCAAGGAAAAAAGATCAAAGACCACCTTGAATCAACATCCAAAAACTCAAAGATACAAAAACCTTGAGATCTTTTCAATTAAAAATCCAAAACAAGTTTTCAACACTCATGGAACATCCTGATGAAATCGATATGGAAACTTTTAACAAAGTATTAATAGAAAATAGTCAACAAATACTTGGCCCAAAGAGAAAGAAAAAAGAAGAATGGATTTCAGATAAAACATGGAAAATAGTAGAAGAACGAAAAGAGAAGAAAAGTAAAATCTTATCCACAAAATCCAAGAGGCAAAAGGACCAACTCCAGGCAGAATATCGGGCTATTGACAGGGAAGTAAAGAGGAGTGCAAGAGCTGACAGAAAGGCATACACTGAAAAGCTAGCTTATGAGGCAGAACAAGCAGCTTCTAAACAAGTCATGCATACCCTCTATCGAATTACAAAAACATTAGCAGGCAAATTTCAGTCATCAGAGCTACCAATTAAAGACAAACAGGGAAATGTACTATCAAAAGAAGAAGACATACTGAAACGCTGGAAGGAACATTTTGAAGAAGTATTTAATATGAAAGACCCAAAGAACGAGGCAATAATATTACCAGCCACGGACACATTAGATATTGATACTGATCCACCAAGTATAGAAGAGGTAAAAAAGGCAATCACCAAACTTAAAAATGGAAAAGCTGCAGGCATTGATCAGATACATGCAGAGCTCTTCAAGGCCGAAGAATACTGGACACCTACACTTTTGACAAATATCCTACAGAAGATCTGGGAATCAGAAAAAACACCATCCTTCTGGAAAACTGGCCTTATAGTTAAATTACCAAAGAAAGGAGACCTCTCAAATTGTAACAACTATAGAGGAATAATGTTGCTTTCCGTTACCATGAAGGTTCTAAGCAGAGTGATACTGGACAGAATTGCAGAAGTAACAGATCCCTTACTGCGTCAAGAACAAGCAGGCTTTAGGAAAGGGAAGTCGTGCGCTGACCAGCTATTCGCTCTCAGACAAATTCTAGAACAAAGCAATGAATGAAACTCCCCATTATACATCAATTTCATTGACTTCACCAAAGCTTTTGATAGTGTTAATTGCCTAGCCCTAGAAAGAATCCTTCGTCATTATGGAATCCCAGATAAAATCATCTCCATCATCAAGATGCAATACACTGAACTTAATGTCAGAGTTATCTGTGGATCAAGCCTATCAGAGGAGTTTAAATTGACGACAGGAGTGAAACAGGGATGTCTGCTCTCTCCTCTTCTCTTTACCTTCTGCATCGACTGGATTATGCGAAAAACAACTAGAAGCAAACGAACAGGGATTACTTGGGGTATGACAGAAGTACTTGAAGACCTTGATTTTGCGGACGATATTGCACTGTTATCTCACCGTCATCGAGACATGCAAGAAAACACCACCCAGCTCGCAAAAACAGCTGAAACAATTGGCCTTCATATAAACACCTCCAAAACTAAGATCATGAAAGTCAATACCATATCAGAGGAACCTATCTCCTTAAATGGCACAAACATAGAAGATGTCACCAACTTCCCATACCTAGGAAGTAAGATCACCACTGATGGGGATTCAGAGGCAGATGTACAAGCTCGCATTTCTAAAGCCACAGGAGCGTATGCTGCTCTGCGGAACATCTGGAGGTCAACAAAGTTTAGCACCAACACCAAAATTAAGATCTTCAAGAGCAACGTGCTTGGGGTCCTACTATATGATGCTGAATCTTGGAAAGTAACCAAGTCTATTTCCAACAACCTGGATGTATTTCAGACCCGATGTCTCCGCAGAATATTGCGCATCTTCTGGCCTAACACCATCTCAAATGACGAACTGTACAAAAGGACAAACACCACTCCTCTATCCCAGACGATCAGAAAGAGAAAATGGCTGTGGATAGGACATGTATGCAGAATGCACCCAAATTCCATCCCAAGGGTTGCTTTGAAATGGTCACCAACTGGCAAGACAAAGAGAGGAAGACCAAGAGAGACCTGGAGAAGATCGGTGGAGAAAGAAATGAAAGATAACAACTGGAGTTGGGGACAGGTCCAGAAATGGGCGAAAGACAGACCAACATGGAAGTCTCTGGTGACGGCCTTCTGTGCTGACCAGCACGAAGAGGACTAAGAGTAAAGAGCGTATTGCATGCCAATTTACTGCCCATATGCACTGCAACGGTTATAATACATATAATATAGCAGGCCTACGCAATATTGCAATCTAATTAAAATTATACTTATAGATCCGCTCCTCTACGATACGCTTCAATATAAGATTTAACAAATCCCCGTACGAGGTCGTCTCAGAATGACCTTGGATGTTGTCCAATCAGAACATCGCCTAGAAAATTTCGAAAATGTTCGTTCTATCGGAACTACTTAGCTTTACAGAAGCGTCCCGATAAATCCGAGTAAACAAATCGACATGGCGGCAGCCATACTTTCCTCGCCGAGAACACCACAAGGGGTGTACAGTTTAAGGAATATCTGTTGTCTTTGTGGTTTTTCTTTTCTTGTAAAAGAAATAGATAGCAAAGGTAATGTTCAGTCAAAATATTATTCCGATTGAAATTAAAACTAACCGAGGAAAAGCGAAATGTGATTCTGAAAGTGATGGTCATACCTTGTCGTGCAGAGGGTGTGTGTGTAAAATGCTTTAGCAAAATTGAGAAAATTATTAAATATAGACGAGAAATTGATCTCATCATATCACAATTTCAAGAAAGCATGAGGAGGAACACGCTGAAAATAACACCGGGATCAACAGCAATGATCCAACGAGGTCTGCGATCACCAGAGGTTAGTTTTTATTTTCATTTTGTAAATCTAGACCGTAGACGGAATGAAAACGAAAAGATGGAATGACAGATAGGGTATAGCTCATATCACACCTCGGTGTCTTATTTTTTCCTGTACAGCCATATACATATTATATGATTGTAAGAACACCACAGTCAAGGTTTTCATTCCACTTTTGTAAAGGATTAAATGCGGGTGGTTATGTACCAATTACCCGTTTGACCGCGTGGTTTCGACACAATTGCATGTTCGACCCGAGTGGTTTCGACACGAATACATACATGTAAGTCCCGGGTGGTTTCGTTCATTAAAATGGAAAATATAATAATTCAGATTTCATAAAAGTTCGATAGAAGTGAGTTTAGAATGATTATTTAAAGAAACTAAGGTTATTTTTTTAATGAATTGTGAAAGTTGATTCATTTATGGCCCTATGCTGTATAATCATTAAGTGTTATTAAATGTGTGGTATTTCATAGTCCCAGGCCTATGCTGAACATTACATGTACAGTAATTTACAAGATTCAGAAGTACAATATCACCTTATTTATCATAAAAAACATTAAGGTCTTATATATATTATATATATCTTCTTCTTTTTTCAAATATTAATGCAAAAAGTATGCTATAAATCTTCAATATTTTATATGCAGGTGTCTGCACCAGAATCCAAAACTACACGCAGGACAGGAACTCAACCTATTCACATGGGCATACAGTATTATATAATAAGAATTTCATTGTTATAATCGCCTAATGGCTCCTTAAAAAATTAACGAAATAAATTAAAGGGTTCCACTTTTTTCTGCTAAGTGCATGTAGTGTATGCATCAGCCCATGCACATTTTTTGGTGATTTTTAAAAATGTTTCTAAGGTCACAAGGACGCAGACACCATACCAGAAAGTATAAAGTTTGTTAATGCAGATATCCATGCTGATCAAAATCCTACAGAAGGTATTATTTATCAATGATTATCACAAATACTGAAAATATACCCGATATGAAGCTTTCTGTATTTTTGTGTAGATATAGTATGTGAGGGGATCAAAGGATCTAATTTTGATTAGTTTGTTTTAAACAAGGGTTTCTAATCGTTTCTCATGTGGACAGGGGAACTGGAAGCTCAGTTTTGTAAAGTATATTATAAAACCTATTAGTTGTGAACTACTTTTCTTTTTTTGAAGTAAGTATGGCTTTTGCAAAGAACAGTGCGACATTTAACTCTGGACACGACAAAAGTCCGGAGTTTCGCCAACCCTTTTATTAAGGATACAAATAAACCCTTTACAAAAAAAGATGGGATTTTATGTTCACAAGACATGCACCAACATTTACACTTGTAACTATTGTAGTTTTTAAGATATTTCACCTGAAATCAAAAAATCCCATGGGATTTTGGAGGGATTTTTAATCCCACTTGGGGGATTTTCACTCCCACCAAAAATCCTGTGGGAGAAAAAATATAATTTCTCCCATAGGATTTTAACTCCCATATTTAAACTTATTATGGGATACAATGTCCCATAGGAGGAAATGTCCCATAATGAACATGAAATGGCAGTAAATATCCTATTTGAGCATGAATGGGAATAGATATCCCAAATAAAGCACAGGATGGGATTTTTATTCCATGAATATAACAATAAAACAGAAAATTGTATCTTAAAAAGTGTTGTTTGTCATGATTCTTAAAATATACTTAAAAGCCAAGGCATGACATTAATTTTTAAATATATATAGTAATTATAAACTCTTATGTGTCGGCCTATGTGTTTGTGAATAAATGTCTAAAAAACATGAGAGATAATAAAGGATATTAGAACTCTGCATTACTAAACTTTTCCCCATGCAATTTTAATTGTATACATATAACCTTGCACAAAAATCTCCATATAAAATTGGACGGGACTATATTATTGCAACAAGCAGACAAGAACACTATGAAATACTCATTCACACACGGGCACTTTAAGTTAATGTAAATATATAGTATGTGCATGTATAAATATATATACATGCACATACTACATGTATCTATTTACATCAACTTCCATTGCCCGTGCATTCACATGCAGTTGCTCACATTCACTATTCACAACCCTTCATATGTCGTCAGGTGTTAAAATATGTTCACAGGAACCGGTAATTTGTCAGTGTATTAATAATAGTGTGGGTATACCATATACCGTACCATCCCCTAATCAGCTGCTATTGGGGGGGAGAGGGGGGGGGGCTACAAGGGCTGATACTTCACTCAAAACTTCGTTTCAAAATAGTTCTTAAAATTATCGTCACCCACCATCCTTGTGGTTTTATAAAGGGTAGCAGTATTATTACTACATATTAAATTACCAGTTCCTGTGATATGTTGTTGAATTACGGAATAGGCCTAACTTACAACTTGTTTACATATTCTAAAATTAGTGTTAAGTGCTTACGGTGAAAGATGAACTCTGCTAGGTGATGCTAAGTTGTTTAGTGAACCGAATCAGACATCTCAAATAAGATTCTCGATTATTTAACAACACAAGAATCGTTTTACAAAATGCATGCTTCGGTCCATCTTTCCCTCCCTTCTACAATCGTATTCATTCTCAAGTCAAAGTACTTTCTCCGATTGCTACCATTACCTTAAGCGTCGAAAAGACTTTGACAGGCGTGTCAGAATAAACGGTTAACAGACGTCTCGACTCTAGGGAAGTTCGGCTCTAAGTGTTCTAAACATCTCGAGCGATTTTATTGTGATAAACTTCTATGATTTTCGACATTTGTGTATCAATGTTTTATGAATATTGTAGACTTTTTTACTTATAAAGCAAAGCAATGTTATCGCAAATTTTTAGGTCTACTTACAAATGTATTAACCCCGAGATCCGCCACTAATTAGTTACACAAGTTGTGTGGTTACAACAGTCTTCACTTATCATTTTAATTTCATTGGATGATAAAATAGATGACGTTAATATTTTGAATACCTTGTATACGCAAAAGAATTTAACTATACGATGTTTATTTTTCAAATTATAACTTCAGTGGCGAATGGGCGGATCCCCCGTCCCATTCCCATCCCTCATGCATAATACTAATTATTTCCCCAGCCACTTAATGGTCAGCGGTACGTACATGTACTCACCTATCATTCTAACTTATTGAAAGTTAAAATAAATGTAGATATAATATAAAAATTTTGAATACTATATATATATATATCATATGATGAAGGCATGCCTTCATCATATGATGTTATGATGTTTATTAACTTTAGTGGTGGATAACCGAGAACAACACCCCACCCCTACTTCGCACAATTCAATTTCTAATATTGACAAGCGGCCCATTTTGACCAGATAGACATTACCCTTGAACGTAAAACACTGGTCAGTCATTGTGTATTTCTAATAAACAAACTTCATCATTGAATACAGACCGTTATGTTGCCACTGACACTACTTAGTCGTGAGTTGATTTTGTAGGTGATAGATTCCTATGATCTTTACTCGTATGTTTCATTGCTTATTTGGAGTTTTTATTTGTTTGGTTTTTCCCCCTTCTTCTTCTTCTTCAAGAGCAAAGTATTGATATTGCAGTTTAACCCCCTGTAACCGCCAGTTATTAGGTAGACGTATTGTGTTGATCTACTAATTAGGTAAATGAATTCAATGGATATCTGCGGTAATATTTAGCGTTATTCACTTAATATTAGCTTCCTAACTATATTGAAAGTTGAAATAAACAACGTTAACATTTCGAATACTTTAAATATCTAGGATACATAATCATACGAGGATTAATTTTTAATATTTTGAAATTAGAAAAACAACTTTAGAGGCGGAGGAGCGGAAGTCATCCCTCTTCCTGCAGGATTTATGGTCCAAAATTGACAAAAGGCTCGTTTTGACCAGATAGAAATGGCACTTTCAAACGGAAAATATTGGTCAGTCATTGTGTACTTCCAATTAAAAAAACTACTCCCATTGTAACTCTACTTAGTCCCTGGTATTCTACAATGTACAATTTGAATATTTCATATCTGTATGGTATAAACAGTCACACGATGTTTAGTTCGGAAATAAAAAAAAAAATGTAGTGGGGACACTGGTCAGTCATTGTGTATTCCCAATTAACAAACTACCCTTTTAAATCCTACTCGTTACGGTTCGTCAGACATGACAACATATCCGAACTAGTCTTGTATGTATGGATGTACTTGTTTATTGTAATTAAGGTCTGCTTCGCAATGAAAACCTGTTATCATTGACAATTAATTGTTATTCCACTTAGTCATCGATTTTTTATGTGATACATTTCTATGATCACAGACATTTATATATATATCAGGGTTGTCTTGTCAGGGTTTATTTATCATTATTCCAAAAGCAAAGTACTGTTATCACGATTTTATGCCTACTTCTTACCCCTCTGGATCCGCCACTAGCTAGATAATTTTGGTGATGCCTATAACAGCGGTACTCATCTATCATTGTAACATTATTGGAAGTTAAAATACAAATAGATATAATGTTAACATTTTGAATACTTTACATATATACATGTTAAGGAATTCATCATATGATGTTTATTAACTTTAGTGGTGGATGACTGAGAGCGAACATCCCCCTCTCCCTCGCACAATTCAATTTCTAGAATTGACAAGTGGCCCATTTTTACCCTTGAACGTAAAGCACTGGTCAGTCATTGTGTAATTCCAATTAACGAACTTCACCATTGAGTCCTGACCGTTACGCTTCGTCAGACACTAACCCACTAATACTACCTAGATACTGATTTTGTACGTGATAAATTCCTGTGATCTTTACTAGTATGTTTCATTGTTTATTTGGAGTTTCTATTTGTTTGGGTTTTCTATTTTCTTCTTCTTCAAAAGTAAAGTATTCATATTGCAATTTAACCCCCTGGATCCGCCACTTTTTTAAGTAAATGTATAAATATAATTGTGTTGATCTATAATAATTAGGTAAATGAAGTCAATGGATATCTGCGGTAATATTCAGCGTTATTCACTTAGCTTCCTAACTATATTGGAAGTTGAAATAGACAACGTTAACATTTTGAATAATTTAAATATTTAGAATAGATAATCGTGTTTATTTTTGAATATTTTGAAATTTAAAAAAAAAACTTTAGCGGCGGAGGAGCAGAAGCCATCCCTCCTCCTGCAGGATTTATTGTCCAAAATTGACAAAAGGCTCGTTTTGACCAGATAGAAATGGCACTTGAACGGAAAATACTGATCAATCACTCTACTTAGTCCCTGATATTCTATACAATGTACAATTTCAATACTATATGTACAGGAAATAATCACACGGATATAAAAAAAAAAATATAGTGGCCCAACTGGTCAGTCATTGTGTATTCTCAATTAACAAACTATCCTTTTAAATCCTAGTCGTTACGCTTCGTCAGACACGACAACATAACAGATTGACCCTAACCGAACAAGTCTTGTAATTAAGGTCTTCTGCTCCCAAATGGAAACCTGAATAAGATATCATTAAGGTCTTCCGTTTCCAACGGAAGATTCCGTTGTTCTTGACACTACTTAAATAATAATAATAAAATTAAAAAAAATAGTGGTCCCACTAGTCAGTCATTTTGTATTCCCAATTAACAAACTACCCTATTAAATTCTACACGTTACGCTTCGTCAGATACGAGATCATAAGTCATTGACCCTAACCTATCTAGTCTAGTATATATGGGTTTTTTGATTACTGTAATTCAGGTCCTCCGCTTCCAACTGAAGACCTCATTGTTATCTCTGTTATCATTATGGTCTTCCGCTTCCAAAGAAAAATTTCGTTGTTATTTTTGACACTACCTAGAGACATAATCTCGAACATTTATGTATTGATGATTTGTTGTTTGTTGTAATTTTTGGTGGAAGCTTTACTGGAGTTGAAATAGTTACGGTTGATATTGGAAATAGATTTTACAATGAAGAACTAATAATGTCTTCATTACTAGGAAAACTTTAGTAGCGGACTGATCAAAGCACCCACCCTTTCCCCAACCCCTCGACCAGCCATCACGTATAGTTCATTTTCCAAAATATATAGATGCAACACTTGATCGTAAAATAGTGATCAATCAATGCATATTCCTAATCAACAAAATACCTTTAAAAGTGCGACATTTAACTCTGGACACGATAAAAGTGCGGAGTTTTTTGTCTATGACAACCACATATTTTCTTCAATAAAAACACTGAAATTTCACTCTGTCATTAAATGTACGTATACGACGCGATCTAATCAAGCCGGCATAGAGGCGCCCCATGCGAAAATTACCCTTATCAAATGTTACATACTTCGGATTTTTATTGAGCTTAATCCTAAATATTGCACATCTAGATAATTTTCCAAAAATATATGAAACTTTTTACTTGTATCAAAATTCTTTCTGTTTTATATCTTCTAAATTTTACCATAGAGTTAACTAACAGTCTCACTTGCGGAATTAAGGGGTGTGGAGATCGCACCCCCCCCCCCATCATTTCAAAGATAAGAATTTAATGTGCTTGAAATTGCTCTGCTTCAATATTTTCTCCCGTAAGGGAGGGGGACAACCCCTCCCGAACCACCCTAACCGTGATTTGGTTAGTCCTCAATTGCAAAGCCCCTGTAGTCCAATATCCAGTATCCAGTTAATGTAGGGCTTTTACATGTAATATGTATATCAGATATGTTTTATCCCGTGGGGATCCGGTGTTGTATCATAGACCCCCCCCCCCCCCCGGAAAAACGGGCCCGGAATTGCGCCCCAGCATATAATTTCCCCCTATGTACAAAGTCAGTAAAGAGTCTCCCCTTTGGCGGAAAAATCACCCTGGTATATATAGAACAACCCCCCCCCCCTGTTTCCGGATTTCATTTGTTATAATAGTTTAAGGAAATAGATATGCGCTCATTAATATTACGATATTCATAAAACAAACGAATATTTTTTGTTGTTGACATGATGAAGTTGGATTTACACGCTGAAAACTTTGAAATGCATATTGTAAATACAATATGCTTACCAAAAGACTTTAACGATGGTCAATATAAGTAGGATTTTTCGTAAAAAATCGACTATAAGATGTATAATTAAAATATTTGAAAAGTAAAATAGATGAACTGTATAAATAAAAGTTATTAAATTTTCTCGTTTATTTAAATTAAAAAAAATCATTTAAGTTCTTCCCAACTTTACTAATTCAAATGTTAGATACTAGTAAATAACGATAAAGACTTTTAAGATGTCTGAATGAATTTTGATATACCATTACACGATTTGAGCAATTTCCTTTTTATAAAAAATCATAAGATGATGATTGTTCACGATACACACACACAAAAATAATCAGAAGAATTACTGGGTCTAAATAAGCAAGAGAATTCTAGTAATAGAAATGGAAACAGATACATAGCTAAAATGTAAGAATGGGGGTGTACTGTCATTTAGGGGGAATTTCTTTTTTGGGACGGTTTTTCCAAGGGGGGTTGGGTTGGACCCGGGTTAATTCTTCGTAAGGGGAAATTCTATTCCAGGCCCATCTTTCCGGGGGGAATGTCTATCCCGGGCCCGTTTTTACGGAGGGAAAGTCTATGCGGGGGAGAATCTTATGCTTTACAACACCGGGTAGAATAGGTCCTCAGTACTCCTTGCCTGTCGTAAGAGACGACCCAATGGGACAGTCCTTCGGATGAGAACGCAAAAACCGAGGCCCACTGTCTCAACTTCTGTGGCACGATAAATTCCCTCCATGCTCAAAGGCCGTAAGCACCGAGCATAGGCCTATGTTTTCAGCCCTTCACCGGTAATGGTGACGTCTTCATATGAGTGAAAAATTCTCGAGAGGAAACTTAAACAATATCCTATCAATCAAATCTGAGTCTGTTTTCATATCCATGTAACGTGTGTCTCTAGTACTTAATACATTCTAAGGAACTAAAGATCATGCACCCAATGTTGGGAATGAACTAAGTAAACTTAATTTGTGCACTTTTAATGCGATATAGTTTTAGACTTTTTTTTCATTAATGTATATTAAATATGCGCATGCCAAATATACAGCTTTTAAGAATAAAGATATGCAATCAAAATACTTTAGAGAGTACTGGTGCTAGTTTTTGCAATAAAAAGAAGAGAGAAAAAAGCGGGAGCTTTCATAGGCATTGTCCCCTGGAACCACCCAGGACTTTGTCCTGGACTTACTGAGGTCTAAAGGCGGTCTTTAGACCCACCCACCCAGCAATTTCTCCGGGCCCCAAACTGAAATATTGCACCCACCTCTGAATACAATACATAATTCATGGTTATCTTGCTTTAAAATCAACAAATGTAAATTCATGTAATACTACACAATTGTCTATTACTTGAATGTGGCCATTTGCATGGATCTTGAGAGATAATTCAATTATCCCCTAGATTATAACGCGAGAGTCTGAAGGATAGAGCCAGTCAGACAGCAGAAAGGCATGCGCATGTGCACGCGTGTAGATTCTTCTTTTCCAATATAATTTCATACTAGAGCATTACACACCCGTTTTTATTTGTCAAACTGCGTTTTGGAAATCTTCAATTCAAAATACCCAGTCTAAGCTTCGATGATTCTGGCTGTATGAACTTCGTAATATTAGGGGTGGGTCCAGGAAATGCGGTTACAGGGAGGGGGCGCCACTTTATGAGGCAGGGGGTCTGGGGGCCGCCTTGAGGCCCACAGTGGATCCAGAGCAAAGCGCTGGTGGAGTTCAGGGGGGCGAAGCCCCTGGAAGCTCCGGGATTTTACAGGGCTTGAAATATGTCTTCTATTTAGTCATTTGTGAAATTAATAAAATGACTCAAATTTTATGGGTTTTAGAACAAAATTAAGTTCTCCCAATAAAGTAATGCAAGAAATCAAAAGATTTTGTCATTTATTTCTCCATGAGTGGAAGAAATTATTGCTTCTTTTATCGTTTAGTACATTTTTCTAAACAAGATACCGCGATTTACCTTAAATTTGAAAATTTTAGGGGGGGGGGATTGCACTGAATATAGGTGTATGGAAATGTATAGATCTATGTACGTGCATTTTAATAACCAACTGGGACTTCACTTCAGAGTAACACAAATTCCTAACACTAAAAGCTGGTCTGAATCCCCCCCCCCCCCACTCGCTTATATACCCTACAAAATTTACCTGCAATATTACATAGTATTTACTAATGTCAATTATTATAAGTTCTTTTCATTAAAAACATGGAGTTTACAAATGGATGAAAAATACAAATTTCACTACATAGACTTAGGTGTACAAGTGGTTTTCGTCAAGTTTCCGCACTCATTTTTCATCTTGATAGCTTTCTCCCTGCAAAAACTTGGTGTGTCCTGCTGAAACTTGATATATCTACGTTGTTTTCAAGTAGTTTCCGCAACGACAATTTGCTGAAAGCTGATCAAGTTTGCGCAAATTTCGGTTTGCAGAAACTGTTCTGTTTTAGTATGCACATTGCTATACTGATAGTCTACCGCAAAGTTTTGATAAGTTTCCGCAATATTTTAGTTCTGTATCAGTTTGTACAATATGGTGTATACCAATTTTCAGCTTTGTGGAAACTTACTGAGACTTTATCATCGCCATGTAATTATAATAGGATGTTTGTGTTGCAATCAATATATAGAATTTTTAAAAAGATAACTGAAAACACTCGGACTAAATGCAAAGACAGCCTGTTACATGTATATTATAATTTGCGGAATGTGTTTTTCCCCTTTCGTTGTTAGTCTCACCCCCTCCCTTTGGAGGGATGGTGGTGGTGGTGGTGTCCATTTGTACTAATGAAGTATCACCTATAAGGTGTCAGTATATTCTGGTAGATTATTGCAATATACATCAGTGGCGGATTTAGAGGGGGCGTAGGCGGAGAAATAAATGACAAAATCTTTTAATTTTTTTTAATTACTTTATTGGGAGAACTTAATATTCCCCCCCCCCCAAACCTTAAAATTTGGGTCATTTTATTAATTTCACCTTATTAAATTGATAGAAAATACATGTAGTACAAATGACTAAATAGGAGAAATATTTCAAGCCCCATAAAATTTGTAAAACCCAGGAGTTTCCGGGGGCTTCGCCCCCTGGGCCCCAACCAGGGCTTCGCCATGGACCCACTGCCTCATAAAGTGGCGCCCCGTAACCACAATTCCTGGATCCGCCCCTGTACATGTAGATATGAGGAGATACTGTCTGTATAAGTTGATAGCTCATCAAACGCACCTCCTGCGATGTGAAAGTGAAAATAGCTGCAATCTTCGCCGGCGGAATTATGGTAAGGTTCAATTTCAGCAACTATTTGCGATAATGTGCTCCACGAAGATTTCCTTAAAGATTACAATTATTCTAAATGAACCCTGTGCTTCCTAATCCCCGTAATGTAGTTCTTGTTCATCAGTGGCGGATCGAGAGGGTTGTAGTCACTCCACTTTACTTCCATAGTTTTAAACAAAACTGGTCATTTTACCAGTTTGCGATATTCACCCCTCTTTGGGGCCGGGGCGGAATAGGCACAAACTTGGGTCGCAATCCGCTCATCCTTTAAACAATTCCTGGATGCGCCCTTGCCCACAGGCACCTTAAATATGGATATTACTACCCCCCCCCTCAACTTTTTTTCATATTTTTTTTATGGGAATAATTTCTCTGAAGTGTATGAATTCGTAGTCTATTTCATCCCTCTTCGATTCATGTAATCGTTTCACGTTTTTTTTTTTTTTGTTGTAAGCTTTAGAGATTGTCCTTCTACCGGTATAGAGATTGGCCTTCTACCGGTATAATAAAATTCATTTTATTATATACCAGTAGAAGGCCAATCTCTAAATACATGTATCCATACTTCCGGTGCCTGTGCCCTTGCCCGTGGAGAACAATACGTAAAGTGCACTTGTAAATATATTACCATTTTGTCTGTAATGATATTTCAGGGCCGTAAATTAACCTTCAATTTGGAGGAGGCAGGAAATTAGGCGGGGGTCTGGGGGCCTCGCTGAGCAGATTTTGTGCACACTGAACACGTTTCGTGCAAAATCCTTGATTCTAGGGCCTTCTAAGATGTTACTTGACTCTCTCATTCTAAAAGAAAGATTTGGAATGCTTTTTAAGGGAGGTATCATGTTCTTAGTTATTGGAAACAACATAAATTCTAATGAACTTTAAATTTTAATTTTTTTTGGCTCAAAAGTTGGAGGAGGCAGCTGCCTCTTCCGCCTCCATGTAATTTACGGCCCTGTATTTACGGGTGTATTCAATACCACCTCCTAATAAAAACACGGGGGTGGGGGGGGGTGGTATCGTATAGACTCTCATTATTATCATTACAAACAAAATTACCGGTTCCTGTGATTAGACAAATATTGATTTATATTCACAAAATAAAAATTAAATCAAAATCGGAACCAGGAAAGCTTAATTGATTCCCAACTACATGGAAATGGACATCAGATTTTAATAGTGATATTGTTTAGCTACAGTTCATAATGCATAAGATATAATTGCAAAAGTCTATCTGTTAGTTGGATAATATCTTGTATACAATATGAGAATTTCATAAGTTAACATCAGGGACCTATATACTAACTAGTATATAGGTCCCTGTTAACATCAACACTGTTCCAAGTATCTGATTTAAATCATTACTTCTTTTTACTGGCTAACAATTTATATTTCTATTAATTTGTCTTGAAAATGAAAAATCCATCGTACCACTGGACTTGTTTATAAAATGAAATTGATCCAACTTCGCCCCAAAATCACAGATTAAACAGTGGCGGATCTAGACCTCACTGTGTGTGTGTGGAGGGGGGGGGGCTTTTTTGGTCAAGCAAAGGAGATATGGTTTTGGTATTAAATGTTAATGAAAATTGAAACATCCATACTTCTTCATTATACTAGCCCGAATATTTAGAAATAATTGTCAAAGTGCACAAATGATCTTACAAAGATTTGGCCTAAAAGCAAAATATGCTTGACCTGGACCATTTAAATTGGCTTTAAAAGTGTTTCAGGTGTTTCCCCCCAAAAAGTCACTAAAATGATTTTAAAAGATTTGAGATGACCTTATAGAAATTAACAAATTTTGCACTAATCAAAATTTATAATCCATAGGTTTGAAATGTTTGAGTGGAGTATGAATGGTTGGTATGAGTGATTATATATCAATTGTACATCTTACCTTTAAAAGTATATATTATGATGCACTTAATTTCTATTTGTACAAATAAATTTTAAAAAAATTAAGCCTAAAAAAAATAATTTAAAAAAATTATTATAATCCGAGGATTAATGTGCATTAAATTATACTTTGTTGTACAATATGAAAAAGGTACAAATTAAACAAATATTAGAAAGAGATTACATATCTTAATGGTAGTATAAGTTAACCACATTCACTAACTGCAAAATTGTAGCTCTCTGAGAAAATATTGGGACAGATCTGTACCAATTAATATTTTCTCAGAGAGCTACAGTTCTGCAGCTATTGCATTCACATGATTATGAATTTCACAATATTTCATATGAATTTAAACGTAAAAATTAAAATGTATCCTTTGTCTTTGTATTGGGTGATGTATATTGCAACATAATTTTCAATGTTCAAGCTGAGAATTGCTTTGCCATTATTTTCCAAATATCACCATATAAGCCTACAATATTACATATTATGTATCAAATGAATTATTTATAATATTGACTGAAATAGCATGATATGTTGATCATGATATGAAATGCTTATAAAAGTATTAGATGGCAAATTACAACCTCACAAAGTCATTCACCCAGTAATTGTAGATAAGGAACAATGAGAAACAAAGTCAGGGGCTTGCTGAGCTGTAAAGAACATCCCATGTGTATTATACACAAAGGGATTAGTTGGGGTAAAATTCACCAGACAAAACCTGGGTACAGATATAAAAAAAAAATGGACAAAATGACCATGCAAGGACAAAGTCAATATTAGAAGTTTATTAAAGCATAATAACAAAATGTCACAGGACATAATACTGATTTTTATATAAATTCAGGGGGGAAATCTGTTCCTTTTGTAATGTTTACAAAAATGCATGTGTAAAATATATGTTATATTTTTATGAGATTGTTTTTCAATTTTATACTATAGATTTTGATAATTATTATTAAATGCTTATTCCTTTTATCATATCTATTGCAAAATATGAATTAAAATAGGATTTTCTTTTACTGATATAGAATACTAATAGGCTTTGTAATCATTGGGTTTACAAATTGCTACACAAGATCTGACATTTTTCACATAGCTTCTGCGTGCATGCATGTCATTTGATTCCATATCAACATATCAATTAATAGGCAAGATTCAAAATGTGAAATTACTTTGAAAAAAAAAAAACACAACAAAAAACTTGATGACTGATAATCTATAATATGCATGATAGTTCAAATTTTCTTATGAATATATATGTATATCAAATGATATGTCAGAACAATCAATTTGCTATTATTGTACATACATGTATATGCTTTCATAATTTTGCTGTTGTGTGATAATGAAATATTGTCAAATTAAAAAAAAATGTGAAATTACAATTTATTGTCCTTAGGTTTGTAATCAAGAATGAAGGAGTAAATGATAACCTAGTGGTGGATCCAGAGGGGGTGCTGGTTCAGGAAATTTTGCTAAAATAAAGTAAAAATAACACATTTTGAGGGTGGACCCCCCTCCCTTGATAACCAAAATTAATGGTAAAATTCCCCTCTCAAAAATTCCTGGATCCATCCCTGTAAGCATTAGACAATCATTAATTTGTCATTCCATTATTCATAATTTCTTCATTGGACACATGGAGGCCAACTCTCACATGTGTGTATATAGACATAATTCCAATTATTTTGAAAATAAAGAGGTCAATTAGTACCAATTGGATTCAATATAAAATATATAAAGAATATCTTATCATGGATATAAAGATTAAAACATTTCAATCATGTTAATTAATATATTTTTAGGTCAATTGATTCTCTCATGTGACCTATTGCTAGTGGTCAGCTTCTGTTGTGACAGTAAACAAAACATCAAGCTTGAAAATATCATGATTCCTAGGGTAGAAATTCTGACTCCAGGAGGAACCAAACTTGATATATAGTGTTTATGTGTAAAACATTTAAATTTAGATAACATCTTCTTTAATGCTATTGATACTTTTAGGTAAAGAAGGAACAGGTAATTGTAAATTTCATGACCTCTATCAGTGATAATAATAATAAAATTTATATACATGCAGCCTTATATAAAACAGTTTATTACTCTAAGGTGCTTTACACAATCTGATTAAAATAAGATCTTTGATCCGCTCCGTTATTGTTATGTCGTTTCAATAAGATCTTTGATCCGCTCCGTTATTGTTATGGAGAGGATCAAAGATCTTATTTATAACAATAACGGAGCGGATCAAAGATCTTATTTTAATGAGATTGTGCTTTACAAGGGCAAGAAGAGGAATGCAACAATAAAATAGAATTAAATGACATTATGACAACTTATACATGTATCTGTAAATTAAAGTGTCCGTGAAGCCGTTTTCAAAGTGCTTCTTTAAATATTGTTTATATAATAAAGAACAGAAAAAAACAAGTCTGATCACTCAGTGCTTTTTAATATGCGAGTTATTGCACGAAATATCAAAATATTGCTAATCCACACCTTTACGATAATGAAAACGGGCTCTACCGGAAGTGACGCCAACTAACATCATTGGAGCCATTCTCAATGCAAAATTGGTAGAGCTCGGTGGTGATTATAACATCGAAATGGCTAGTAAGAATAAAGGACGGATGTGCGTTGTGGCAGGTTGTAGCAAAAGACAAGCAGATGGAGTTTCGGTGCATATTTTCCCAAAAGATCAGCGTCAGCGAGCAGCCTGGGTTCGTTTTGTAAAGTTAACGAGGGCAGACTGGCCTGGGCCATCGCAGTACACAGTGATTTGTAGCGAACATTTTAACGAGGATTGCTACGAGGCCCGTTTTTCCCTGATGAAAGACTTCGGCATTCCTGCGAATAAGTGTCTTCGTAAGGGATCTGTGCCATCGATATATCCTAAGCGGAAGAGGGATGAACTCAACGACGCCTTTCTTCAGTCTCCTCAGCTCACGCCCCCCCCCCCCCCGCCCGAACGAAGAGCATATGCAAAGCGCGCAAAAAACATGGTAATTTTCTTTTCTGTTCTTCGTTGTTGTTGTTTTTTAATCAAACACACTCAGAAGTATTATTCCCACAGCGATGCAGGTTTCAACTTTATAAACAATGTACATGTCTTGCTGAAAGTAGCCAATGTCTAATGCAATCATTTCCATTTACCATATGAAACAATATAAATCAATGTACAGTAACATGTTAATTACAAAGATGTCCTTTATTTTGACTTCATGAATTGCTGGACTTCACGCATCAGTGAGGCGAGACAGTGACACAGAAGTGCAGTGGGTACAATGCACCTGTCTCATAAGCAAATAGCATACCTATCTGATTATTTGTTGAATCTCATCTTCGTAATTAATTACTAATTTACTATACTTGCAAAAATTTGAGTGTAGGTAAATTTTTAGCTAAGGATCTATATGAGTTGCTTGTCAATTCATTATTCCTTATCTTAGACTTATCTGAGTACCATAACTCAGTAAAACATTTTTTTCTCATTAGGCAAAAAAAAATTGAGATGGGATGCATGCTTATGTTTTCTACGTTTCTTGCTTCATTGTTGCTTTCATGCTCAGATTGAGGATTCGCGTAGGGGGGGGGGGTGTCCAGATCCCCACCCAGAATTTCCTAGACTTAGTACTGCATTTCCTCAAGGATGTGGTTACACTTGTAAGAATTGTTGCATTGGTTCATTATAGATACTGACAGAGTTGCTGTGTGACAACAATACAGAAATACCAGTAGAGGAAGACCTACAAGAGCGTGTTGAGAGTCAGCAAGCACCCATTCAGGTATTCCTGTTTACATAAATCAATTTAAACCAGTGTTTAAACTTAACACCTATTCACTCACCAAATGCAAGTGAAATTTGGGTTGAGCGAGTACAATTGAAATCTTTGTAACCCACATGGCCAGTACGGTTTCTTTTCAAAAAAGTATTTTATATCGGGTTCGGTATTGTGATAATCCATATTCATAAATACATTTTCCAAAATGATGCGTTAGAAATTTAACCAGTCCCATCGAACTGACTAAAACAGATGAATGTCAGTCCTCCAGACGTTTAACCAGTCACAGACTGACGAGCATATATGTTAATTCCAAGCCCTGTCTATGGTTCGAGGAAAGTGAGGTTGGGATGCTTTGCTTGATGTTGATATGGAATGAACACTGATGAACTATATATATGTAAATATTGATAGTGAGACTATTTTACATTATTTGAGTTGGTGGGCTACAAAATTCTTCGGTGGGTTCCGAAATAGCAAAATCCCGGAGCCCGCGTGGCTAATGGTATAATTCTTAAAGTTTAAACTCTGTAGGAGAATTTCACAAAAAACAATTTCCACATATTTCTATAACAATTGATTGGAAATGGTTATAGATCATGTTTGAAAATTGTCAAAACAGAAATCTGTTTTCAAATGTAGGTAATAAATCAAACATTTCTGAAACAGTAAAACTAGTTAAAATTGTTTAAAAAGTGTTTGCATTTGCATATTCTACAGAATACTCAATATTTATATTTATTTTAGGAAGAAAGTAGCATATCAATGGCCTGTCAGACAGAAGAACCTAGGAAACGCAGTGTTAAGATCCAAGTGGCTGCAAAGAATAAAGAGAAAGGTTTACAGACAATATATTATATCAGTGAATTGATTCTATGAACAGTTAATGTTTATTCATGTTTTTGTTACAATTAAAAAAAACCAGAAACACAATAAAAAGTTTTAGATAAAATAGAAATTTTAATACAAATCAATTCTCTCCTGATTGTATTTTGTTACTCGAAAAAAAGTAACTTTTTACAATTGGGCAGATTGTTAATGGCCATTTTACTCTCCAGGACTGCAAGTTAATCTCCAACCACGTGTTCGCAGCATTGGTATACAATTTAATGGCAGGGATGACTTGCCCACTCCACAAGTACCACCAGCAGCAGTTCCTGTCCTGGATTTGTCAAGTGGGGGAGAGTCAACAGAGGAAGTAGGGAGTGAGGCTGCCTCACTGTATGAACCATCTAGTGGCTGTGCCAGTTCAGATGATTCTCATATCCATAATAATAAGTAAGCTCTATTTTGCATTCTGTGAGAATTCAAGTGTTTAGTTGAGGGGGGAAAATTAGCAGTCTAAGTAAATTCAGATTGAAGTTGTAGAAATTTTTAAAATAATTGATTATGTAATTCTGAACTGTTTTCTATTAAAACAAAACAACATTATATATCTATTGTTGAAAAAAGTGTCTGAAAAATCCTATCAGTTGAAGTACTAAGGAAAACCTAAGCTATATAATCAGTTTAATTTGAAATGTTTTAGCAATGAAAAGCCCTACAACCCACTGGATGAAGAAAAGTTTATAGTGTCCAGATCAAAGTTGTTGGAGCTATTCAGTAGCTGCAAGAGGTGCCATAGACACGCCACAGCCACTATTCATCAGGTGATAGGGACGATGGCCAGGATTAGTGCAGAGTGTAAATTCTGTGGATTTACTTGGCAATGGAGTAGCCAGCCCTCCCTTGGAAACATTCCAGTAGGAAACCTCGGATTATCTGCCAGCATTCTGTTCTCTGGAGCCCTTGCTGCTAAAGTTCTGCGGGTTCTGCAGTTTATGGGAGTTGCAACCATAACAAGTAGAACATTTTATTCCCACCAGGCATCTGTGCTGTTTCCTGTCATTGCTCGTGTGTGGAACAGACACCAGGAGACGTATGCCAGGCAAACGGTGGAACGAGGGGAGCCACTGATTGTTGGTGGATTTGGGCGAGCTGACTCCCCTGGTCACTGTGCCAAGTTTGGCTCCTACAGCACTATTGACCTTGAAAAAGGAATTGTGATTGACATCCAGCTAGTTCAGGTATTTGCATAAATGAATGAAAGGAAAGATTTGACATTAACTAGTCTTTATGTATGATATTTAAACATCTATTTTAAGAAGTTTATTTTGAAAGTTGTATTTGTGATTTCAAGTTTTTGATGCTGTGTGTGAGATGTGGTTTACTTTTTCTCCTTATTTATATTGTTATACAATTTTGTAGAGTAATGAAGTAAAGAGTAGTAATGGTATGGAGAAAAGAGGTCTCGAGCGTGCTGTTGACTGGGTAAAAAATAACGATCTGGAGATAGAGACAATCATGACTGACCGCCATCTACAAATCCAGAAGTGGATCAGGGAAAATTTACCCGAGACCACTCATTACTATGTAATATTTTTAATTGTTCACTTTGATTTATGCTCTCAACATTTGCAGACATTTACTAGACACATAGCTATGCATGCTTAATTATTTGAAGTTTGGAGAGAACTGTAGAAAATATGCATTGAGAATTATCTGAGTTTGTCCTGTTTATTCAATGTAGGTTTAAAGAAAAAAGTCCTGGCTGCCGCCAAACAGAGTGAATGTGGACAGCTATCGAAGTGGAGCAGGAGCCTGACAAATCACCTATATTGGGTAGCAGCCTCTACACCTAATGGGGATGGGGACTTGATGTGGGCAAAGTGGGAATCCATTGAAAACCATGTTCACAACAAGCATGAGGGACACAATGAGCTATTCCCATCGTGTGCCCATGGCATGCTTTATGGCGACGAACGAAAGAAGAAGTGGATAAAACCAGGTAGAACCACTTGTTAAAATTTTAGATCACCAAAGTTTACTCGAATGACCTATTGCAATTGGTCTGCGGTCGTCGTCCTTCGTCATGCGTTAACAATTGAACATGTTTTACTTTTTGATGTCTACAATGCCAATTCTTTTCAACTTTGGTATGTGGCATTTTTTGAACAAGGTGGACATAAATTGTAAATTTAAGGATTCCTGCACTCCTGGAGTCTTAGGGGCAGGACAAAAATTGCCCAAATTTGACAAATTTTCTTTATATCCACATGTGTGTTAGAAAAACTAAATACATAGTAATGTAGAACAGGAAAGCCTCTACCAAAATTGTGACTTTCATGATCCCCAGGGTAGGGGTTCTGACTCCAGGACAAGACCAAATTTGGTATAGTTTTAAACATTCAAAAGACATCCTCTTTCATGCTATTGATACTAAATTGCAAATAACAGATATTTAGAATGATTGGGTAGCCCATTAAGTTGTAAATTTGATGATCCGTAGGTCAGGGGTTCAGGTCCTAAGGTGGGGCCATATAGTGAAAATGTATTAAATATTGGGAAATCTCCTCTACTCCCATATACATTCGCGAAAAACTAAATGCATGATTTTAACGTCTATGAAAATCTCTAACTTGTGAAGTTTATGACTCCTGGCCCTTTGGTGGGGTCAATATGGACACGCAGTAAAAATGTATTAAATCTTAGAAGTTTTTCTTCTTCTACTTCCATACAGAACTGAGAAAAACTAAATGCATGATTATGATGTCCATAAAGCTCTCTGCCTGTATTGTGAAATTCATGGGTTCAGGCACCCCGTATGGGCTATGATCCTTAGGTGCTCCATTAAGGCCTGTGGGCCTCTTGTTCTTTGCATAGGTCTGTTGATAATTAAACATTTTCTTTTGTCCGCATATTATTATGGTTTTTATAAAAGTGTTGAGCCTTATTAAAAACTGCGAATGTTTATTGATTTCATTTTTACTAATTTTTTCTTATATCATTTTCAAAAAGGATCAAAAGCAAGTGAGAAGATAAGTGACATCATCTTGTCCAATCAGATGAAAAGGGACATTCCAAAGCTATCCCCATTGTACCAGACATCACAGATAGAGGCATTCCATAGTACTGTCAACCACTTTACCCCCAAAATGGTGGCCCTCTCTTAATATGGCGTGTACTGCAGGTATGTTTATGCTTCAGAAATTTCATGAATGTTCAATAACCCATGCTGCTTGTATATTTTATGCAAGGCCAAATAAAATCAATTGATAGATCAACAACCCCGCCTGCCCCTCAAAAAAAGGGAGTCATCTCGATTTTTTTTTTATTTTCGCAAAATTTACAATTTCAAACAAACTTGCTTCCCAGTGACATGAGTGAATGATTAAAGTCACATAATGTTGGTTTTGTGTCTTCTACCAAGGATTCTTTGAATTTTAACTTGATTAACACTGTGATGTCTTTTGTCATTAATTTTTTTCTCTCGGGGAAATATATATTAAAAAATAAAATCCTTCCATCTGCCCCATATTTGTTGTGCTCCTGTATGATAATCTACTAATTAAGTTGAATTGACCAAAGCATGTTTAAGATAAGTAATTTTATATCAATATTGTTTTAAGGTTGATCGTTGCTGCTCTCCATTTCAATGAAAATACGTCAAGAGTGCAGGCTGCTACAAAGGAAGGGAACATGCAGTTCAAGATCAGCTTTCCCAAGTTTAAGCATGGAGAGTACAGTGTGCGAAAGAGAACTGTAGATTCAACATATGGTACTACAACAATACTCCTTTCCTCTCTTTTTCTCTCTCCCTCTCTTGACTAATGGGAATGCCTAAATAAAGTCTCTCTATATATACCAATAAAATAGAAACAGTATAAAGAATTTAAAAAATTTAATTTGCATTTATGGAAAACAATGAGCACCTAGAAGAGTAGAAATTAAGATTCTCATATGACACAGTTATTGCATATTGACTTCATTTCAGGGTATGTAACTTCATTGATGACCGAGACATTCGCATCCATGGAAGCTTCAGTTGATGCTACATCACCCCATCAACCACCTGTCTCCTGCTTGCCAGAAATACAGCCACCACCACTTTGCAGTAACTTTGTGCATCCTGAAAAAAGTGAGGCAGTGCAGCATTTCAGATCTCGTTTTAGGAGGAAAGAGACACCAGTATAGAAGAGAAGTGTGATGAACATGTGCGATGAACAAAACTTTATCACGTCCATCATGTATATAGTTGTGTAGTATATTGCATATGTAAATAACTTAGTATTAGATTGCTTTATTTTTAGTGTCATAGTATGTAGCTACAGTGTAAATAATTCCCCTTGTATAGTCATAAAGACATGGAAACATGTAAGCAGGGCCCACGTCCCATTCCTGGGTGCAGGATTTATTTTGTAGCTGATGCTTTCATTGATTTAAATTATTCTAATTAAAAAATAGATATCTTTACAGATATTTTTTTATTTTTAGTGTTCTTTTTCGTGCTTATGTTTTTAGCTTTTGTATAATATTATAAATATTTTTTTCATTATGAGAAATATTGCTTTTTTTAAACTTTTTAAAAAATGTTTTACTTTGAGTCAAATTATGCTTACTCATTCTGGGTCTTGATATCCGTGATATTCCTCTGAGCTGATTGTCTCACGGATCTTTGTTACTGCACAGGAGGGGAGGGGAACTCGAACACTCTTTCCTAAGTAGCCCCAACACCAACGAGCTAGTTGACGATATGCGGTATATCTGTTTCTCCTATGATAAAAATGTATAAATTGTTACACAACTGAATACACTACTTTTGTTGAATTCCTAATAATTATTGATAATAAAACATCATTCTTACTCATTCATGCTGTTCTGTATATCTCCATACTGAGAACGATACTGGTAGTATGCAGTCTCCAGGACAAAGACGTCTAGACAAACAGTCTGGAATCCAGGATGTCTTGTAATGCAGGTTAAATCATCACTATAAGACTCAATTTTCTCGACAATCTGTGGAATTTCAGAGCAGCATTTGCTTTCTAATGCTGTGGGCATGGGTGTGCATGATCCACTATTGCACCTAAAATTGTAATTGCATTATCAACATGTATTACTGAATCATTAGTTAATGAAGTATTTGCTATGAATTAATTTCCTGAAGACAAATAGAAAAGCAGGTAAAATATTGCATGGCAGCTTAATTACATGACTACCAGGTGCAGCACTCTCTTTATTTAGCAATTTCCTTGATGTCAATACAACACATTGTAAACAAAAAAATAATTCTTAAACTGATCCTTCAGTATTTTGATTGTTGAGGATTATTTTAAAAATTGTTGAGCAACATTTCTCCAATCATCAGAATAAAATAAAAGTTAACAAGGATCAAAATAATAATGGATTGGCGATCGAATTCCAAATTGTAAAGTCATACTTATCCACAGGGTTTTGACACAGTATGAGCAAATGGGTACTATTATACTATAATATATACTAATATTTTGTCAAAATCCTGTTATCTACATGTATGTTTCAAAGCACACAGGGTAGTGGACAGTTAACAACACAGAAGAAATTTTCTTTTCATTAACATTCTTAAAATGATTGACTTTTTGTTATGGACTCTAATCAGGACAGTGTTGTGGTCACTTCAAAGTAAAAACACGTTCAAAAATTGTCATGCGATTTCTTGGCTACCCCACTACACTTAAGGAATTCAATCTAATCTAGCTTAATCAAGCTATTATAATTACGTTTATAATGAGAGCTAAATGAAGAAATTGTGCTGGACCTGATCAATGGCCAAACGTTTTCAATAGCGTGGATACAATTATTTTTTTTCTACACGCATAAGCTGTGAAGTTATAAAGTTTTTATATATTTTTTATCAATTTAATTACATGGGTAACAAATAAAAGATAGGGAAAGTTGTACCAATCTGTATTTTCTAGTCTGCGCTGGTGGTCGACTTCGTCTTCGCTTGAACCATCAGATTCGCTAAGATCAGTCGCTTCAGGTTCAAACCGATATGGGACTATGTCCTGCTGATGTTCCTCGTGTTCTTCTTCGAAGGATGATATCTCAAATGACATGTGTAGGTCAATATCGGAAGAAGAATCCGAGGTTACGCTGTTATCGTTTACAGTTGCCATTTCAAAGCTGATGTAAAATGACGTCACGCAAGTATTTTGCTAATAATAGTACAACCGGAAGTTGCCTTGATTGGTTTTAATCAGGTGCGAAAATCGACAACTTTGAACGGGAATAATTTCCTTATCGCCGCTATATTGACTGTAAAATTTTGGGATATTGACTTTCGTGTTATTCTACACCAATTAATCAAAACTTTGACTTTGACTTCACGGACTCTTTAAATTATCAAAATAAAACACTAATGGCTAAAAGTTGGTTGGTTTTTTGGGTGGGTTTTTTTTTTGGTATTTGATAATTAAAAACACAGTTTATATATACATGTTAGAATCTAAAGGTTTTGATACTAGCTTTAAAATAGATGGAACCAAAAATGGTCATAGTAATTACATGTCTTTATGATTTAAAAGAATCCTTCTTTAATTTTGTTGACACTAGAATATTATAAATGATGGATGCATTGTCAAGAAAAACAGAAAGAGATGTACAAAAATTGTGACACTTGCAACTCCAGGGTTCTGATTCAAGGTCAGATCCAAATAGTGTTAAAAGTGTATATCAAGTTTATAATTGTAAAATGTTTCATCAGTATAGACGCTTTTGGGGGAATGAATTACACCTTATACATGTATTATACTTCTACTGAATATTAGAATTTAGCATATAAATGCATGCCTAGAGCAAGAAAAGTTACTGTATTATATAGATTTCATTCATATTGAGGTTAGTAATACTTTTAACTAAATAACTCGGGTATTTAGTTAAGGTCAGTGTCTTGTTGATATTTTTGATGTGTGTATGCATGTACGTGTATGTGTGCGTGTGTGTGTGAAATACAAAAAAATCCATAAAGATTTGTTTCAGAGTTTTGAGTAGTGATCAGTTTTAGCAATCATCAACAGCTAGGGTATGAATCTGTACACTCATCTTTGTTAATTTCTAAAAAGACTTAAATTGCATTTCAAAAGTAGTCAAGTGTTATGTGAAGGAGATTTGAGGAACATATGTTCCTGCTAAATGTGTGTGATCATACATTTGGGGTGTCAATGGATGGAAAATCATCTGAAGATCGAAGTTTTGAAGAAATTGAAATACTTTATTGAATATTAATCAATCTTATTTTCATTCTAAAATCATGTACTCAAAGGAATTTTCTTTCAATTACATATGTAAGTGCATTAAATTGAATTATTTTTCTATTTCTTACTTACATTTAAAACAGTTATGTTTGTCATTTTGTTTCTCAAAGTAGAAAATATTTTCATGTAGATTTTTCTTCCAAGATTATTATTCCTTAGATTTCAATTTAGAACATTCAAGTAAAAGAAAATAAGACTCTAAAAAAGGAGGTCTCCATGTGAATTGAGAGAAAGAAACGGAAATTATAAATTCTGTGGTGACATTAAATTTCATTTCATAATTTTGCCAGCTATAATAAGGTATGATATGAGATTCAGGGTGGTACATTTATGTGCATACATAAATCATGTGATTGTCAGAGGGAGAATGATGGACCGAAGCATGCATTTTGTAAAATGATTCTTGTGTTGTTAAATCTTCGAGAATCTTGTTGGAGATGTCTGATTCGGTTCACGAAACAACTTAGCATCATCTAGCAGTAGCAGATTTCACCGTAAGCACTTAATTAACACTAATTTTAATATATTGAAAACAAATTGTAACTGTAAGCTAGGCTATTCCAAAATTCCACAACATATCAGAGGAACCGGTAATTTAGCCTGTGCATAATGATAAGAGTAGGGGTATATACCACACACCCCTAATAAAAGCACTGGGATTACTGAATCAGAATGACAATTGGGGTGGGACGATAAAAGCAGAATTTTCGAATTATTTTGAAGCGAAGTCTTTTGGGTTATTTTTTTCATTGGGGATGGTACCATAGGGCCTACTATTATTATTACAGACAAAAATACCGGTTCCTGTGAATATTCACACCTGACGACCTGTAAAGGGTTGTAAATAGAGAATGTGAACAGCTGCATGTAAATAAGTTAGTGTTCTAACTGCATAATTTAATACCGTTCAATTTTATTCTAATATTTTTGTGATAGGGTTATATGTATACAATTGAAATTGCATGGGAAAGAGTTTAGTAATGCAGAGCTCTAATATAATTTAATTTCTCATGTTGTTTAGACATTTATCCATTAACACATGTATAGGTCTACATAATTTAGGAATGTAATTACTAGATATAAAGTTAATGTAATTCCTTAGCTTGCAAGTACATTCTTAAGAATCATGACAAACAACACTCTTTAAGATACAATTTTCTGCTTTATTACTATATTCATGGGATAAAAGTCCCCATCCTGTGTTTTATTTGGGATATTTATTCCCATTCATGCTCAAATAGGATATTCACTGCCATTTCATGTTCATTATGGGACATTTCCTCCTATGGGACATTGTATCCCATTTTGAATTTAAATATGGGAGTTAAAATCCTATGGGAGAAATTATATTTTTTCTCCCATGGGATTTTTGGTAGGAGTGAAAATCCCTCCAAAATCCCATGGGATTTTTTGATTTCAGGTGAAATATCTTAAAAACTACAATAGTTACAAGTGTAAATGTTGGTGCATGTCTTGTGAACATAAAATCCCATCTTTTTTTGTAAAGGGTTTATTTGTATCCTTAATAAAAGGGTTGGCGAAACTGCGGACTTTTGTCGTGTCCAGAGTTAAATGTCGCACTGTTAAAGTAGGAAAAGAGACATTCATGAATTTTCTCAACAAATAAACTAATAGTCTCCTTTTTATTGCTAGTAGTTTCTGGCAACAAAGAAAAGAAATCAGCAAGGAAATCAATATCTTTTGTGGACATAAAAGATCAACCAATTGGAGGTTATTTAATTGATGACAGGGTATTTACAGAGTTACTATCAAAAAATGTAATTTGAAATTGGATCATGGTAAAATAAATATCAACATTGTACATTGTAGTGTATAAACGATGCATCATTAATAGAGAAATCGTCGTTAATTTTAATCTATGGCATCTTGAATTTATTTCATTGCTTCAGTTTTTATGTATTTCAGATATTAAAACACAAACTGAGAAGAAATCTACTCATTATTCAAGGGGAAGTAGAAGTAAGAATTTTCTCTGTGTATTTATAGATAAATGCATGCCACTTTGTTTATCATATTCCAAGGTCATCCAAAACATTCATATTGTGTGAAAACTATACATGAATTTTTGTTGGATTTTCCCCTACATTTAGCATTTTTAAATATGACAGTTTGGTTGAACTTTTTAAGAGGGTGTCCATTATGATATCAGGCAGAGGTCGGCACATGCTATCTCTCAGATTTTCATGAAACTTTGTGTACAGGTTCCTACCGACCCCAATATTAAATTTGCCAAATAAAAAGTTTCTATCATGTTTAGTCTGGGTTCAACATGGGAAAACAACTTTTGAGACAATTTTCGGTGCAAAAAGATCACGAAATATTGGAAAAAAGAGCTGTTTGAACAGCTTTAAAATGTCATATAACTAAGAAATAGAGAAAAGTACTATTTTTGTAAGAGATGTATTTTAATACCATATTTTTACCTATATGTTGTTTAACTTCTTCCAATTGATTAGGTGGTATCCTTCTGTGTGGTACACGAATAGGTATTTCGTCATTCAAATTAATAGAATGTTTGATCAATGATGTTTGTCCTAAATCAAAATCATCTTTACAGAATGAGTCGGAATGTTTCTTCAATAGAGCATCAAAAATTTTCTTCTGCTCCTCAGAAAACTCTACATCATTAATGTTCAGTTTGATATCAGATTTCACATTCTGTTGACATTTGTCTACAGTCATTTGCGAATTACCACTTCCTTGTCAGTGAATTCCACATCATAGTTGTCACACGTTAACCTAACCGAATCTACACTAAGCAATGTTCCGATTCTACTCTTAGCTTTCAGCCAGACATCTTCACTTCCCATATTGACAACGCGCACAAAAACTTTTCCATTACACACATTACTTAGAGTGTCTATTACGGAAATATTTCTAGGTAGAGCTCCTGTCGATCCTTGAATAGCTTGTACAGTTGCTGCATATTCTTCTCCCTTCTTGTTGTGTCGTGTCGACCCAGTAACAACTTTCATTGAGTAAGCAGGTATACGTATATTGTCCTTCCCTGCGACCTCCACGAAATCTATTCGATCACACTTATCGTTCATTTCAAAAACTGTTTTCACTTTGTCCCAATTTTCCATATCAGAGGAATTAGTGTCATTGTCACAAATTTCACTAGTAGTGTATTTTAATATGTTACAGCCAAAAATTCCTTCCGTTGATTTCGAATTTATGTCTTTAGAAACTAGGAATCCAACATTGTGAAATTTACAGCCACAAACGTCCAGATCAAGTTCAATATATCCGAAATACGGAATGTCAGTGTCATTGGCTGCTACCAATTTCAGTAGTTGTGTGGTGTCTCTAACTTTCACTGATGAAAAATGTTTCTCGTAAACAGTTTCTGGAATTGTTGATACTTCTGATCCGGTATCAAGAAGAAAAGTCATTTCAATCCCATCGAGATTTACTGTAGCTTTTGGACATTTTGAAAATACATTATTAACACTCTGAAGTTTATTCACAGTTTTTGAGTCGGTGTGATTACATTGCCACTCATCAGTATGACTCTCTACTGAGAGGGCTGCTCTTTTGGGTCCTTTGATTCAGTTTTCTTCTTTGAATCCTTATTAGGGCACACATTCCTCTTGTGTCCTTCCTTTCCACACTCGAAACATGTCACAACGAATTTTCTACCTTTGCCTTGTCCACGACCTTGACCTCGGAAATTTCCTTGAGTTGACTGAGACATCTTCGTTAAAAGGTCAATCTGTTTTTGTTGTTGTTCTAGTAGATCCTGTTGCTTCTTCAGAATTTGTAGCAGTTCTTGATTAGAAGTCAAACACTCGACACTTTGTTTGTTTACTTTCGCTGACATTTCTGGATTTGGCTTATCATCGATCCACTGAAGAATCTGTCCTCGAAATTCCAGAAATGGCATTTTGGAATGTTCAAATGCAAACTTTCGTAGTTCTCGTTTTAACTGTGGATCACGCACACCATCAACAAATTTGTCCATCAGAATTTTGTTGAAATGTTTCATATCACTTCCTTCTTTGTGATCCGTGTTGCCATCTTCAATAGAGCTAACGAATACATTTCAATGGTTTCGTTTTCTTTCTGTACACGTTCATAGAAAGCTTGCCGTAATTGTGAAACTGTTTCCTGTACAAGGTACACACTTTCAATGATGACGAAAATGTCTTCTGGTGTCTGTTTACATTCAGCTGGTCGAAGTCTCACCTCACTTTTAGCTGCTCCTTCAAGATGATCAAGGATAAATTCTATTTTCTTGTCAGGGGATTGGATACTGTGCAGATGTTCTCGCATGTCCATTAACCAGTCCTCTACATCTGGATCAGAGTCTTTAACAGGTCTTCCAGAAAACTTTGGTAACTTCCTCTCAGTCCTAATATATAATGGTTGTGGTGGAGGTTTAGCTAGTGCAAGTTCGGACACTTGTTTCTGTAGTTTTTCAAATTCAGTTTTAACTTCTCCTTCCATTGTGACTTGTTGTGGAAGCCAAAATGACAGAAAGCTTGTGCGGAAATGTCAAAATTGTGACAATCAAAATCACCCACTAGTCACTAGACACTGTTAAAATATGATTATCACAATTCATCTGAAGAGAAGAATATGACAAAAACAGAATTTAAGATCACTACCAATACTGTTCTGTCTCCAGGTTCACCAGTCACCTCACCATGGATCTACTTCATCTGCGAGAATCCCACCGCTGCCACCATTGTAATAAACTGGATTCTTTTCGTTGACTTTATTCTTTATTGAATGATATGAAGTAATCAGTATCAACTATATCAACTGTATCAAGGTGATGGATCTACAAAACACAGTTACAAATGTTGTAGAAAATAAATTACCAAAAAAATAATTATAAGGATTTTCAGATTCAGATTATTATTCTACATCAATACCATGATATGAACTACATGTATTTATCAAATAAGTTATGAATACTCAATTTACTTTACTAATACATGAATAAATGCAAGTACTTTATGTGCTGCTCTATTTACAATTATATGTATATGCATCACCTTCATGAACCTTTACTAAATATACAACTAGTACACACTATTGCACAAATATTACCATGTAGGTTCATGGTTCATAGAAAATAAAAACAAAATATAAAGCATACAAGATATCACTGTTTGTTATCTTCACCTTGCACTGGTATGTCAGAACGTCTCCAAATAACAGACAAACAGACTAGCGTACTGACACCGCATTGACTGATCTATCTGTAAACAATACCCTTATCTTAATAATTTGATAATAAGAATAAAATCATAATAGAAAAGCAATCGGCATTACTCTGGTATTTCACCCAACTTGCAAAGTTTGACAACATTGCTATTAAATAATCCAATTTCATATTACACAATATATCTTAAAAATATATATCACACAAATACTACACACTCTGTATGCATCTCAATTTCTAATCAATACTTACAATGTACTTTATAATACAGGAAAATCTGTGTGCAGTTTGACTATAGACCATAATACAAATGGCGCGCACGAGAAAAATAATCTCTATGACCAATTTTTGACATATTTCAAAAACTTCTCTTACAAAAACAATACCATTTTAAACATGTAAATAATGCAAAATATAAGTTACAATATTTTCATTACTCTGAATCTGCACAAAACTTAATATACATGACTGCATTATTTTTGAGAGTGCGACTATGAAATTTTTTTTATTGCGTAACAACTTTGCTATCGTATATAATCTACAGTGGCCAAGTGGTAAACACACCAGATTGGCAATTCCAGACCACAACAACCCCGGTTCGAATCCTAGCTGTGCTAAAATATTTCTTTTCTTTTTCTACCATATACATAAAAATATGGTATTAAAATACATCTCTTACATTTTATGTGTTAGATATACACTATATGCAATAACTAAGAGGTTTTTGTGCATGTATATTCACCCAATGAATGAATATATTAATTGTTAAAGTTGCACATATTTCACATCAATATATTTTACAAGATAATGATCAAAATTTAAGAACTCATAAAACCCAATACAATGTCTCAACAGAAATAAATTATGTATAACCACAAAGTTGAAGAGGTGTATTTTAAGTTACAAAAGTAAATTCAGTGGGAAAAGCACGATTTGATGGTTAAAAGTTGAACTGAAATCTCTAAATTTTCAATAAGTGCAAAAAGGTCAACTACTTCAATGAAGATTGTTGATCTACATAAATAGAAATAAATATGAAGTAGATATAACCAATCAATGATTAAAAGAAATGAAAAATTACTAGAACCTATCAACATTCAAAAATAAATTTCATGTATTTGTATACATTCTATATAATAAAGGCAAAATAATGCTTATGTAAATCATTATATAAAATTTTACAATGTTGATTTTTTAAGGTCATTTCTGTACAGAGGATTTGAGATAATAGTCAATTAATTAACACACACATATGAAGTTAAAATTATCAGTAAAGCAATTGCTTATCATGAAGAATCTTATTTCATTCATTCATATTACAAACTTAACATTGGCAGATCCAGAAGGGGGGGGGGGGTCGGGAGTTAGAACACAAATCTTATTTTGCCACCCCACCACTCTGTTCTAATTTATGTCTAATGCCATAGCAGTGCTTCTTTGGAATATTGATTCACAAACAGGGATAAAATTTGTCACTTCAAAAATCAAGATATGCTGCAACCATCTGTCATTAGATCTAGATTGAAGTGGAGCTATGAGTTTTGTAATTCTCCTTATTACTTCACAAGTCTTTTGTCTGTAGTAATTCTGCATTCCCTTAGATGCCTCTTCCCATTTGGACTCAGCTGAGATCTAAAAAAAAAAACACCCAAAAAGTTGTGTGAATAAATGGAAATAAAATGATGAACATGTTTAAATAGCACTGTAAGCAATGCACTGAGAAAGTCAAAATCATATGTTTGATATCATGGTCAAAAGGTCAAAGGTCATGGAATAAAATAAATTCTGGTCATTAGGCATTTCATGTGAAAGAAACTAACCCAATACCTTATTCCTCAAGGTATAACAGATCTGGTAATGATGAATGTTTTCCAAAAGTAGATCAACATGGTCAAAGTCAGAAGTAAAGCTCTCTTCATTAGTAATCTATATGTGAAATATCAAAGCCCTATCCAAAGTGGTTGAGAAGCTGTATGAGTCATTATCAAAATCTGTCAAGATTTATGTCCCTGGCACAAAAATCAATTTTGAAAAGCAAAATTTCATAAACCTTTGCATGAAATTAGTAATGCACCATGAGTTTTAAGTCTGTAAGTAAAAAAATATATATCCCAGCCAATAACATGTCATAGGCTGACAACCACCCTTAGAATTGCAAATACATTAGTATTTTGATGTCATGAAATGGGCTAATTTGAGTGTCATAGTGCATATTATGCTGCAGATTTCATTATTCTTATATATATCTTTGTGTAAATTCCTGAAATTATGTAACTTAAAAATTTGTTCTGAAATTTTCTGCAAAGCGTTGTCCTTCAGATTTTCGTCTTTCCTGTTACACAAACAGAAATACAAGGAATAGAAGTATGATGCATGATCCAAATGTAAAACTTATACGGTACCAATTTTGATGCACCAGATGCGCATTTCGACAAATAATATGTCTCTTCAATGATATTTCAAAACTTTCCCTGGTCCAAGTGTTGTTATCACTGTACCATGCTACATACAAAATGTGGTTCGAAATGTCCAAAATAGAGAATACATTTGAGGAGTAGAAAATGTACGAGTCTTTCCTGTTACATTGAAAATAATGCAAAATCTGTATGCAAAAAACATTTCATTTGTACTGCAAAGTAGCTTTAATATTAAGTTTATTAAAAAAAAAAATTAGCATCATTTCCTGTACCTTGTTTATCCCATTGTAATATTTCTGTGCTGATTAATTATGTCTCCACTGTAACATTTATTTAAGTAGATCTTTCGATGTTTTGATATTTTGTACTTTGTTAATAAACACTCTCTCCTGTAACATTTACCTACGTATATCAAACAATGTGATATTTATTCTTAAGTATTTTGTACTTTGTTGATAAACACTCTTTCCTGTAACATTCACCTAAGTAGATCGAACAATATTTTGATATTTTGTACTTTGTTAATAAACACTCCAAAAATTCTTATTTTGAGATATTATTTTAAAGATGTAACTTTCATTTGCAAAAGTTCATTCAGTCAAGCTGTCCATCATATAACAAAACAGAAAATATTTGATTTCTTTAATTTTCTTTGTAATATGAACATACAAATGGTACAGCCTTATTGACAAAACTATTTTGAACAATGTATTTATATTTACTGATATCAAAAATGCATCTATGTGCATGAGAAAATCATCTGTAACAGTTGTGTGTGGCATGATGGCATCACATAAAAGTTCAATATGAAGGGTCAAGGTTGTAAGGTAAAATGTCACTTATCAAAAGGAACACACATTTCTGAAATATCCAAACCCTATTCTAAATGCTCAGCCATTACGGACTGAGCAATCAATAGAAATTCAATACCACGCAGTTATTTGGACTCCATTCTGTATAAACATGTATATTATCTTGAGTTCCTTTCTGCAAATTATTAGTAATTAACCCTGCCACCTGAATACCTTGTCCAGACTGTCACACTTCACTGCACCGCTATCAAAGTACTGGTGTGATTACCGATGTGTGCTAGGTAATTGGCAATGTTTTCGAGGGCAAAGCCTATAAAATTTGACCATTTGTTTGTGAAAATCAGTGGCATATGGCATTATGCGGGGTTTGCATTATAACGGGGGTGTTAACATGGGAGGAAATACGTTCGTAAGGATTTCAGGCAATAAGCAGGAGTGGCGTTATAACAAGGAACAATATATTGCGGGAGCACTGTAGTTACATAATTACATGAATAAATGTAATATATCCTTTTTTATCATGTTAGTTGTTAATGCCTGCATGATGTCGGATATGTACATAGCTTGCAGGACAATAAACATTTTTATAAAAACTTATTGAAATTTTTACCTCCTTCATCTTGTTCGTGTGTAATTCCATTGTTTCTTAATAATTCTTAATAATTCAATGATTTGTTGGTGAGCATTGGGTTCTACAGGTTTTACAAATCCCTACAGTAAAACAAACCCCAGATTAATCATTATTATTTTAAAAAGAATCATTTTATCAAATGAATTGTTAGCATTCACACATCATGAGAACTTGCATCAAAATTGTCTAGCAATCAAAGACAGAGTTTCAAAGAAAAATAACAGAAAATCCGACATTGATACTTACGACTCCAACGGGAACAACCACTGACAACAACTTGAAATAGGAAAAAGATATTTCCCGTGAAACGTTGAACAGCTGTTGAAGATCATTGCTGTCTGCTTTACATTTTCCAGTGTGTAGTAGATAACATTTGGTGGCGGGTTGCCTCCAGTAAATTCCCAAGGAATCGCAATGACTTCGGCATACTAGAAGACCTAGTAACAGTCGTCTGCACGATAGTTCTACGTCAGAGTACCCCGATCTTGAACAGCAGGAGGTTAATCTCGGTTGAATTACATACACTTCCAACTTTAAGATATCTTAAATATCCACTTATGTCTTTTGAACAACTATTAAGGGTTGACAAGTCCCTTAAACAAGGACCACTACTAGAAAAGTTCAAAAACTTCACGTTTCCATCACTTGTCGGCCGTATCAGTTTACCCACGAAACTTTGATAGGTCCGGGCTGAATATTTATTTTTCACCATTAAATTAAAAAAAAAAAAAAAATCCACATTTACACTTGATAAAATAAATTGAGATAAGTGAAATATGTTCTAAATAAATACTCTTTTTCTGCAAAAATGACAATTTATGCATGTTTTGGGTCATTTTATATTTTTTACGCCAACGGAGGTAACTCAAATTACTGACCTGTCAGTTAATGCTCAACAATAGTATATTTTCCCAGCAATTTCATTGTTTTGTCTTAATTATTAAGGGATTTCCTTCAAATAGTGTCTATACTTTTTGGACAAATTTTTATTGTATTGGATATTATTTAATTTTCCAAAATGATTGTTTTCTATAGATTTATATATAGGATCCTCGGATTAATGAACTAGGTTACTTAACAATCTTTTTTGTGAAATTTACTTTACATACGATAAAATTGGCGTATGATCTAAACTTTTGTTGGGAATAGCATGTGCCAGCCATATTATAGTGACTGCCTGATTTCTCCGTGGACGGCCTCTTAAAATTTCTTTGTTTGTTATTACCTTACCTGAGCCTCAACAAAGCTTTCTTGATCGAAGTTTCTTAGTCATTTATCTGTCTGTCTGTTGTCCTTTTTTAGACATTTATGAATTAACCCAGGGTCAATTTCAACCCACATGGTGCCATTGAATGAGGGAATTTGGTTTCATTTAAATCAAGAGAGATGATAATTTAAAAGAAAAGACAAGATGAGGATATGTCATTAAAACATCTACTCCATAGCCACCGGGTCAGGTAAAATGAAACTTGCCTGAAACCTGTAGATCATGGCTTCTTTGGGTAGGTTGGACCACAATAGGAGATCAAAGATTCGTTTGGGAATACATACACCGGGTAAATAGGGGGAAATCTTCATCTCAAGAACAGCAGAGCCATGATTAGTATTCAAATATACAAGCAGGTAGTGTAGATTCAAAGTTGTTCAATTCATGGCCCCCAGAGGTACACGTAGGTGGGGCCACAACAAGGTATGACAGGATTATCCAGAAGAAGAAAAAAGGTTTTTAAAGTAAGATCTCCAGCGTAGATAGGCAACACTAACAAGATGCCAGCATTCAATGTGGATTCAAATTCAGAGTTTGCTCAAGTTATGAATACAGGGTTAAGGTACGACTCAGAGATCTCAAATCCCTCAGAAAAATATGATGTAATTAAGTCACCGGCACTAGGGGGTTAGGATGGTTCCACCATAAGGTATCAAAGAATATAAGTGGGGGGTATAAAACCATCTTTCTAAAGGACAGCAAGGGCAAGGTCACTCGATAGATGAGCATTGTGGCCCTTTCAGCCTTTTGTTGCATTTGTTAGTTTTTAGCTCACCTGAGCCGAAGGCTCAAATGGCTTTTTCTGATCAAAATTTGTCCATTGTCGTTGTCATCATTGTAAAGGAGTAGGCACATGAAGGGTCAAAATCGGCCCTGTAAAATGACAAAAAATAAAATGAAGTTTCGACAAATTATGTTCTTCATAAAAGATAGTCTATGTATGATAGTTTATCAAGGTGGTAAATATTTTAGGAATTTTACACTGATATATATATATATCCGAGATCTATTGTCTCAAACTTCATGAAATACAAGAATTTGCTTAAAATTACCACATTTTTGTAATAAGATGCTCAAATGTAATATAAAACACAGTCATGGACCGAGTGCATTATGACATCAATTTTGGAATATCACCATGAAGATTAAATATTGAAAATATTTCATTGGTCCTGACCTTTGCTAATGTCTAATTACAAACATTTCTTAAATATCAGACTACCAATTTTCAACACACATAATGTACTTTACATACATGTATTATAAGAGGGATATGCTTGTAATAGCACACGGATCAAAACATCTAGATATTCAATGTCTGAGGTGATAAAAATCATTTAATAAGTGTAGTGTAGGTCAAAGTTACAACAGCAGTGATTTATTTTCAATATGGAAATATTGTTTACACTAAGTTTCAAGTTATTGTAATTAGTTAGCCGTTCTTGGCACACTGATTTGACTGCAGATAACTCCGTTTACCTGATCAGGATATGGGGCTCACGGCGGGTGTGACCGGTCAACAGGGGATGCTTACTCCTCCTAGGCACCTGATCCCACCTCTGGTGTGTCCAGGGGTCCGTGTTTGCCCAACTATCTATTTTGTATTGCTTGTAGGAGTTATGAGATTGATCACTGTTCGTAATCTTCACCTTGCATTGAACGTTGTCATGAATGTAAACAGACGACAAAATTTGTAACCGTCAGAAATGTGCCAAATTGACGTATGAGACTATTCAATGAAGAATGAAATGGGGATGCCAAGAAGCTGTTCACACGCTCTGTCAGCTTAGTATTGAAGCGTATGGTAGAGGAGCGGATCTACAAGTCTAACTTTAATTAGATTGCGCAATATTGCAAATGTATTCCATGGGCAGTTCCTGGAATTTGTGAGGGGGGGGGGTCTAGCACTTGATCTTTTTGGCACTTTCACAACCTCCACTCCTACATCATTTACACCCTTTGCTTGTGTTACATAACATCTTAGGGAGATCTTGAGACAGTTTTTTATATCTGAAAATGCTTAGTTTATCTACTGCTTGTTTCCAAAGTTCTAGTAATTTTTATCACCACACTCAGATCTGATTTCGCTATGAAAATTAAAGAAAAGGAGCTGATTGAAAGGTTACTCGCAATGGGCTGGGGACCGCCTTGGTCCCCAGAAGCTCTGTGGTAAATGTTGCAATCCAGGATTCTGAACATTTCCAGGCACTTCTTTTTCACTTTTAAATTGTCTACTTCTTAAACAAAACTTTTATGTTACAAATTCTTTTTTCAGAATCCTTAAGTGATACAATATTGTAAATATATACATATCGGTGTTTCGTCTTATTTCTCCTAGAATTATATGATACATTGGTGTTGATGAATTTGAATGATGCAACTACATGTAAGTATACACCTTTCATCATTTTGACTCCAAAGTCTCATTAAAATTAAACAACCCTTTCATTCAACTTTTTGGATCGCAAGGGGGGGGGGGGTGCATGGGTGGGTGGGTCCGGACCCCTCCCCGTCTGGATCCGCCCTTGTATTCTTTAGTCTCTGTATTTGTAAATTGTTTCTTATGTCTATCAAAACACAACGTGAACGGCATCGATTAATATGTATATCCGGTGCGATCAGTTTGATGCAGATTAGTGGTGATAAAGAAAAAAACCCGAAAGGAGTTATAAAAAAAGAAGTAGAGTAACCTCCCCACTAACCTTTTTCTCCCCCTACCACTCACCCTGTCCACCCCCTCTTTCAAACTACTGGTACTTTTTTCTATATATTTCCGATATTGGATCCAATTGATAGTGTATATTCATAATCTTAGTCTTATGAAAGGTGAACAGTGATTGACTGATTGTATCTTGCTTAACGTCTCGCTCGAGAATTTTTCACTAATATGGAGACGTCACCAAGACCGGTGAAGGGCTTCAAATTTAGGCCTATGGTCGGCGCTTACGGCCATTGAACAGTGAGAGTTCTTTAGCGTGCCACGCCTACTGTGACACGGGACATCCGTTTTTAAGGTCATCTCCGAGGACCCCTGACATTCACACCTGATGCCGAGCGTTTGGCGATGGAACTGTCACTACCTGATTTGATTACTTAGGTCTGTCGCGGCTGGGACTGGGTTGCTCAAAACCTTGGTTAAAATTAACCAGTGGTTAAGCTAACCACTGGTTAGATTTACTATCCACTGGGTAAATAACCACTGGTCAAAATTTTCTTGTTCAAAGTGAGTTTAGCCCTAGGGCTTAATAGCCAACAGTTAAGTACATTTAACCAGTGGTTAGTATCCCATAATTCAACAATAGTCGTCTGGACATGTAAACAATAATGTCTGCTGCAAATGTTAATGAAGCAGACAGAGAACTTTTCACCTAATGAAACACTATTCTTAGTTGTACAAGTTATATTCTGAAGTCAACCGAGGCCGTAAACCTGAAAAGGAAAAAAGGGGGGAGGGGGTAAACGGTTGAGAATGTGAAAGAGATGTACAGGAAGACTTGTTTGAAAGCAAAAGAAGAAGAAACTGTATGCAGAAAACTCACTGAATATAGACTGGAGGGGGTCCACCTCCTTTGTTACTCGACCCTGTCTCATAGTGAATTATTTAGATCCACCGGGATTCAGTTACTTTATTCATCTGAATTTCAGGAGGAGTGGAGGAGGGAGGTCTCGGTATTCACGGTAGGCCTACATTATTGTACAGGGTTTGACACTAAGGCACGTCCGACCGACTCAGTCTACTAAATGATAGGTCCGGTCGGGTAAAATGTAGATTTACTAGTCCGACTGGTCGTTTGAAAAAAATAAACAAGAAACTTTACTTTAAACTATAACATATTTAATTTATTCTTAACTGAAAAAAGATTAACTGTAGAGTTTGCGAGCCGCATGATGACACAATCTCTATTTTTAGTTCTAATAAATAAGTCGCGGTCGGAAGTGATGTTTTACGACATCTACTCGATGTTAATGTGTGTAAAGTTATGCTTTTGACGAATTTATTTTCATTTTAAAAAAACCCAATTTATTTGAATCAAATATAAGAAAGTGTTTATCAAATTAATAAATTACGTCGCAAACAGTCATTTTTCGGTGTTGACATATGTGCGGGAATGTCTCTATATTCAAGATGTCCCAAGAGAAAAAAAAGTAAAAGGTTGGGAAGAAACAAAGCAGGGCTTATGAAATAGGGATTTAAACAAGAGGCCCATGGGCCACATCGCTCACCTGAGTCACCTTGGTCCATATCAGAAGATTTTCCATATCTATTTGCATGTAAAACCGTAGTCCCTATTATGGCTCAAACCTTCCCCTGGAGGCCATGGTTTTTGCAAACTTGAATCTACACTATGTCAGAAAGCTTTCATGTAAATGTGAACTTCTTTGGCCCAATGGTTCTTGAGAAGAAGATTTTTAAAGATTTTCCCTATATATTTGTATGTAAAACTTTGATCCCCTATTGTGGCCCCATCCTACCCCAGAGGGGCATGATTTTAACAAACCTGAATCTGCACTATATCAGAAAGCTTTCATATAAATCTCAGCTTTTCTGGCTTAGTGGTTCTGGGAAGAAGATTTTTAGAGATTTTTTCTATATATTTGTATGTAAAACTTTGATCCCCTATTGTGGCCCCATCCGACCCCCGGGGGCCATGATCTTAACAATTTATAATCTGCACTATATCAGGAAGCTTTCATATAAACCTCAGCTTTTCTGGCTCAGTGGTTCTTGAGAAGAAGATTTTAAAAGATTTTTCCTATAAATTTGTATGTAAAACTTTGATGCCCCCCTTGAGACCCCATCCAATCCCCAGGGTCCATGATTTTAACAAACTTGAATCTGCACTATATCAAAAAAAGGAAAGAAGAAAAAACAAACAAAAAACCCAAAAAACTTTGACCCCCTATTGTGGCCCCATCCGATCCCCAGGGGCCATGATTTTAACAATTTAGAATCTGTACTATATCAGGAAGCTTTCATATAAATCTCAGCTTTTCTGGCTTAGTGGTTCTTGGGAAGAAGATTTTTAAAGATTTTTCCTATATATTTGTATGTAAAACTTTGATCCCCTATTGTGGCCCCATCTGACCCCCGGGGGCCATGATTTTAACAATTTAGAATCTGCATTATATAAGGAAGCTTTCATATAAATCTCAGCTTTTCTGGCCCAGTGGTTCTTGAGAAGAAGATTTTTTAATGACCCTACTCTATTTTTACCTTTTCTTGATTATCTCCCCTTGGAAGGTGGCCTGGCCCTTTATTTTAACAATTTAGAATTCCCTTTACCTAAGGATGTTTTGTGCCAACTTTGGTTGAAATTGGCCCAGTGGTTGTTGAGAAGAAGTTGAAAATGTGAAAAGTTTACAGACGGACGGACGGACGCCGGAATACGGGTGATCAGAAAAGCTCACTTGAGCTTTCAGCTCAGGTGAGCTAAAAACGGTTCAGGTCAAAATGAGAGAGCATTAAATTGAAAGACGAGACTAAAGCTCTTTTTTTGAGACAATTAAGTACGTTTTCGTTCATGCAAACTTAATGTTTGACATTTGAATTAAGTACATTTAAATATGGAAAAACTATCAGTTTCTGGAAAGTTGGTCGGGGCTAGTGGATTTAAGGTCAGGTCTAGCAAAAATCGTTTGAAGTAGCCCGACTGGTCTAGTGCTCAGAAAAGGAAATGTCAAACCCTGTTGTATTATTTAAACTCAAGTAAACCAAAACTGCACTTTTCCTAATACAAATACACTGTCATGATCGTGTGCAGGATTGGACAAAACAAGATGGCAGACGGCATTTCCAAACAAAGGTAGGCTCTTAAAACTCTTCATTTTACCGACTTATTAGACGACGAATTTATGAATTTAAAACACTGCCTGGCTAGGGAGACATCATTAAGTTGATTGGTTGTTGGAATTCTTACTCATGTACACATACAACTCTAAATTCATTGATCGAAGTTGACGATGTTGCCTCGATAGAATTCGAAGCGGGCGAAGATGTTTCTAATCATGTTTTCTTGCATTTTAAGAAAGATACTTTAGGTAAAATAGACTCTGCACATATCTTTTGATGAAAACTTGAACCAGTGTATGCGATTTGTCCCTTAAATTACCTTGGTTAGATAGATATCTTGACTTGAACATTTGCTAATGTGCAGGATTGGACTATGGTCGTTTCCACGATAAACGTGCCGAATTTTGATGTCTCCTCTTTTTGCAAACAATATACACATCTATATATGAAGATGAGATATATAATGAGGATATAAAACACTTCTAACAAAAATGTAAACAAATATGTGCAATGCGAGTTTGAAAATATGTATGTCTTAAAAAGTGATTGACTAGATATCAGGAAGCAAGCAAGCTCACTCCATGTTACTGTGCTACAACTAACTGAAATTCACTACATTATCCAAAATCCACCCCAAAAGAACCAAAACCTACCAACACTAAATACCAATATATATCCATGTGAGGTCAAGGTTTCAGGAGTGAAACAATGTGTTTTTTAAACTTTAAATCTCATTATGTTTTACTTTTGTAGGATATTCATAATGTTGAAATTGATTTAAAGCAATCAATTTTCAATTGGAGATACAAGGTACATGTATGCACATAAATGTACCACCCTGAATCTCATATCATACATGTACCTTATTTTATAGCTGGCAAAATTATGAAATGAAATTTAATGTCACCACAGAATTTATAATTTCCGTTTCTTTCTCTCAATTCACATGGAGACCTCCTTTTTTAGAGTCTTATTTTCTTTTACTTGAATGTTCTAAATTGAAATCTAAGGAATAATAATCTTGGAAGAAAAATCTACATGAAAATATTTTCTACTTTGAGAAACAAAATGACAAACATAACTGTTTTAAATGTAAGTCAGAAATAGAAAAATAATTCAATTTATTGCACTTACATATGTAATTGAAAGAAAATTCCTTTGAGTACATGATTTTAGAATGAAAATAAGATTGATTAATATTCAAAAAAGTATTTCAATTTCTTCAAAACTTCAATCTTCAGATGATTTTCCATCCATTGACACCCCAAATGTATGATCACACACATTCAGCAGGAACATCTGTTCCTCAAATCTCCTTCACATAACACTTGACTACTTTTGAAATGCAATTTAAGTCTTTTTAGAAATTAACAAAGATGAGTGTACAGATTCATACCCTAGTTGTTGATGATTGCTAAAACTGATCACTACTCAAAACTCTGAAACAAATCTTTCTGGATTTTTTTGTATTTCACACACACACGCACACATACACGTACATGCATACACACATCAAAAATATCAACAAGACACTGACCTTACCAGTCACCTGAGTTATTTAGTTAAAAGTATTACTAACCTCAATATGAATGAAATCTATATAATACAGTAACTTTTCTTGCTCTAGGCATGCATTTATATGCTAAATTCTAATATTCAGTAGAAGTATAATATAAGGTGTAATTCATTCCCCCAAAATCATCTATACTGATGAAACATTTACAATTATAAACTTGATATACACTTTTAACACTATTTGGATCTGACCTTGAATCAGAACCCTGGAGTTGCAAGTGTCACAATTTTTGTACATCTCTTTCTGTTTTTCTTGACAATGCATCCATCATTTATAATATTCTAGTGTCAACAAAATTAAAGAAGGATTCTTTTAAATCATAAAGACATGTAATTACTATGACCATTTTGGTTCCATCTATTTTAAAGCTAGTATCAAAACCTTTAGATTCTAACATGTATATATAAACTGCGTTTTTAATTATCAAATACCAAAAAAAAAAAAAAAAAAAAACCCACCCAAAAACCAACCAACTTTTAGCTATTGATCTTAATCATAGTGTTTTATTTTGATAATTTAATTTACAGATACATGTATAAGTTGTCATAATGTCATTTAATTCTATTTTATTGTTGCATTTCCTCTTCTTGCCCTTGTAAAACACCTTAGAGTAATAAACTGTTTTATATAAGGCTGCATGTATATAAATTTTATTATTATTATCACTGATCGAGGTCATGAAATTTACAATTACCTGTTCTACCTAAAAGCATCAATAGCATTAAGGAAGATGTTATCTAAATTTAAATGTTTTACACATAAACACTATATATCAAGTTTGGTTCCTCCTGGAGTCAGAATTTCTACCCTAGGAATCATGATATTTACAAGCTTGATGTTTTGTTTACTGTCACAACAGAAGCTGACCACTAGCAATAGGTCACATGAGAGAATCAATTGACCTAAAAATCTATCAATTAACATGATTGAAATGTTTTAATCTTTATATCCATGATAAGATATTCTTTATATATTTTATATTGAATTCAATTTGGTACTTTGACCTCTTTATTTTCAAAATAATTGGAATTATGTCTATATACATACATGTGAGAGTTGGCCTCCATGTGTCCAATGAAGAAATTATGAATAATGGAATCACAAATTAATGATTGTCTAATGCTTACAGGGATGGATCCAGGAATTTTTGAGAGAGGGGAATTTTACCATTAATTTTGGTTATCAAGGGAGGGGGTCCACCCTCAAAATGTGTTATTTTTACTTTATTTTAGCAAAATTTCCTGAACCAGCACCCCTTCTGGATCCACCACTGGGTTATCATTTACTCCTTCATTCTTGATTACAAACCTAAGGACACTAAATTGTAATTTCACATTTTTTTTTTAATTTGACAATATTTCATTATCACACAACAGCAAAATTATGAAAGCATATACATGTACGTACAATAATAGCAAATTGATTGTTCTGACATATCATTTGATATACATATATATTCATAAGAAAATTTGAACTATCATGCATATTACAGATTATCAGTCATCAAGATTTTTGTTGTGGTTTTTTTTTTTTTTTTTTTGGTTCAAAGTAATTTCACATTTTGAATCTTGCTTATTAATTGATATGTTGATATGGAATCAAATGACATGCATGCACGCAGAAGTTATGTGAAAAATGTCAGATCTTGTGTAGCAATTTGTAAACCCAATGATTACAAAGCCTATTAGTATTCTATATCAGTAAAAGAAAATCCTATTTTAATTCATATTTTGCAATAGATATGATAAAAGGAATAAGCATTTAATAATAATTATCAAAATCTATAGTTTAAAATTGAAAAACAATCTCATAAAAAATATAACATATATTTTACACATGCATTTTTGTAAACTTTACAAAAGGAACAGATTTCCCCCCTGAATTTATATAAAAATCAGTATTATGTCCTGTGACATTTTGTTATTATGCTTTAATAAACTTCTAATATTGACTTTGTCCTTGCATGGTCACTTTGTCCATTTTTATTTTTATATCTGTACCCAGGTTTTGTCTTGTGACTTTTACCCCAACTAATCCCTCTGTGTATAATACACATGGGATGTTCTTTACAGCTCAGCAAGCCCCTGGCTTTGTTTCTCATTGTTCCTTATCTACAATTACTGGGTGAATGACTTTGTGAGGTTGTAATTTGCCATCTAATACTTTTATAAGCATTTCATATCATGATCAACATGTCATGCTATTTCAGTCAATATTATAAATAATTCATTTGACACATAATATGTAATATTGTAGGCTTATATGGTAATATTTGGAAAATAATGGCAAAGCAATTCTCAGCATGAACATTGAAAATTATGTTGCAATATACATGTACATCACCCAATACAAAGGCAAAAGATACATTTTAATTTTTACGTTTAAATTCATATGAAATATTGTGAAATTCATAATCATGTGAATGCATAGCTGCAGAACTGTAGCTCTCTGAGAAAATATTAATTGGTACAAATCTGTCCCAATATTTTCTCAGAGAGCTACAATTCTGCAGCTAGTGAATTTGGTTAACTTATACTACCATTAAGATATGTAATCTCTTTCTAATATTTGTTTAATTTGTACCTTTTTCATATTGTACAACAAAGTATAATTTAATGCACATTAATCCTCGAATTATAATAATTTTTTTTAATTTTTTTTTTTTAGGCTTAATTTTTTTTTATTTATTTGTACAAATAGAAATTAAGTGCATCATAATATATACTTTTAAAGGTAAGATGTACAATTGATATATAATCACTCATACCAACCATTCATACCACTCAAACATTTCAAAACTATGGATTATAAATTTTGATTAGTGCAAAATTTGTTAATTTCTATAAGGTCATCTCAAATCTTTTAAAATCATTTTAGTGACTTTTTGGGGGAAAACACCTGAAACACTTTTAAAGCCAATTTAAATGGTCCAGGTCAAGCATATTTTGCTTTTAGGCCAAATCTTTGTAAGATCATTTGTGCACTTTGACAATTATTTCTAAATATTCGGGCTAGTATAATGAAGAAGTATAGATGTTTCAATTTTCATTAACATTTAATACCAAAACCATATCTCCTTTTCTTGACCAAAAAAGCCCCCCCCCCCCTCCACACACACACAGTGAGGTCTAGATCCGCCACTGTTTAATCTGTGATTTTGGGGCGAAGTTGGATCAATTTCATTTTATGAACAGGTCCAGTGGTACGATGGATTTTTCATTTTCAAGACAAATTAATAGAAATATAAATTGTTAGCCAGTAAAAAGAAGTAATGATTTAAATCAGATACTTGGAACAGTGTTGATGTTAACAGGGACCTATATACTAGTTAGTATATAGCTATGATGTTAACTTATGAAATTCTTATATTGTATACAAGATATTATCCAACTAACAGATAGACTTTTGCAATTATATCTTATGCATTATGAACTGTAGCTAAACAATATCACTATTAAAATCTTATGTCCATTTCCATGTAGTTGGGAATGAATTAAGCTTTCCTGGTTCCGATTTTGGTTTAATTTTTATTTTGTGAACATAAATCAATATTTGTCTAATCACAGGAACCGGTAATTTTGTCTGTAATGATAATAATGAGAGTCTATACGATACCCCCCCCCCCGTGTTTTTATTAAGAGGTGGTATTGAATACACCCGTAAATATCATTACAGACAAAATGGTAATATATTTACAAGTGCACTCTACGTATTGTTCTCCACGGGCAAGGGGACAGGCACCGGAAGTACGGATACATGTATTTAGAGATTGGCCTTCTACTGGTATATAATAAAATGAATTTTATTGTACCGGTAGAAGGCCAATCTCTATACCGGTAGAAGGCCAATCTCTAAAGCTTACAAAAAAGCGTGAAACGATTACATGAATCGAAAGAGGGATGAAATAGACTACGAATTCATACATTTCAGAGAAATTATTCCCACCAAAAATAATATGAAAAAAAGGTTGGGGGGGGGGGTAGTAATATCCATATTTAAGGTGCCTGTGCAGGCAAGGGCGCATCCAGGAATTGTTTAAAGGATGAGCGGATTGCGACCCAAGTTTGTGCCTATTCCGCCCCGGCCCCAAAGATGGGTGAATATCTCAAACTGGTAAAATGACAAGTTTTGTTTAAAACTATGGAAGTAAAGTGGAGTGACTACAACCCTCTCGATCCGCCACTGATGAACAAGAACTACATTACGGGGATTAGGAAGCACAGGGTTCATTTAGAATAATTGTAATCTTTAAGGAAATCTTCGTGGAGCACATTATCGCAAATAGTTGCTGAAATTGAACCTTACCATAATTCCGCCGGCGAGGATTGCAGCTATTTTCACTTTCACATCGCAGGAGGTGCGTTTGATGAGCTATCAACTTATACAGACAGTATCTCCTCATATCTACATGTACAGGGGCGGGTCCAGGAATTGTGGTTACGGGGCGCCACTTTATGAGGCAGTGGGTCCATGGCGAAGCCCTGGTTGGGGCCCAGGGGGCGAACTGGGTTTTACAAATTTTATGGGGCTTGAAATATTTCTCCCATTTAGTCATTTGTATTACATGTATTTTCTATCATTTTAATAAGGTGAAATTAACAAAATGACCCAAATTTTAAGGGTTTTTTGGGAAAATATTAAGTTCTCCCAATAAAGTAATTAAAAAAATTAAAAGATTTTGTCATTTATTTCTCCGCCTGCGCCACCTCTAAATCCGCCACTGATGTATATTGCAATAATCTACCAGAATATACTGACACCTTATAGGTGATACTTCATTAGTACAAATGGACACCACCACCACCACCATCCCTCCAAACGGAGGGGGTGAGACTAACAACGAAAGGGGAAAAACACATTCCGCAAATTATAATATACATGTAACAGGCTGTCTTTGCATTTAGTCCGAGTGTTTTCAGTTATCTTTTTAAAAATTCTATATATTGATTGCAACACAAACATCCTATTATAATTACATGGCGATGATAAAGTCTCAGTAAGTTTCCACAAAGCTGAAAATTGGTATACACCATATTGTACAAACTGATACAGAACTAAAATATTGCGGAAACTTATCGAAACTTTGCGGTAGACTATCAATATAGCAATGTGCATACTAAAACAGAACAGTTTCTGCAAACCGAAATTTACGCAAACTTGATCAGCTTTCAGCAAATTTTCGTTGCGGAAACTACTTGAAAACAACGTAGATATGTCAAGTTTCAGCAGGACACACCAAGTTTTTGCAGGGAGAAAGCTTTCAAGATGAAAAATGAGTGCGGAAACTTGACGAAAACCACTTGTACACCTAAGTCTATGTAGTGAAATTTGTATTTTTCATCCATTTGTAAATTCCATGTTTTTAATGAAAAGAACTTACATGTATATAAATTGACATTAGTAAATACTATGTAATATTGCAGGTAAATTTTGTAGGGTATATAAGCGAGTGGGGGGGGGGGGGATTCAGACCAGCTTTTAGTGTTAGGAATTGCATGCTTTAGTCCCAGTTTGTGTTACTCTGAAGTGAAGTCCCAATTGGTTATTAAAATGCACGCACATAGATCTATACATTTCCATACACCTATATTCAGTGCAACCCCCCACCTAAATTTTCAAATTTAAGGTAAATCGCGGTATCTTGTTTAAAAAAATGTACTAAACGATAAAAGAAGCAATAATTTCTTCCACTCCCGGAGAAATAAATGACAAAATCTTTTGATTTCTTGCATTACTTTATTGGGAGAACTTAATTTTGTTCTAAAACCCATAAAATTTGAGTCATTTTATTAATTTCACAAATGACTAAATAGGAGACATATTTCAAGCCCTGTAAAATCCCGGAGCTTCCAGGGGCTTCGCCCCCCTGAACACCACCAGCACTTTGCTCTGGGTCCACTGTGGGCCTCAAGGCGGCCCCCGGACCCCCTGCCTCATAAAGTGGCGCCCCCTCCCTGTAACCGCATTTCCTGGACCCGCCCCTGATATTACGAAGTTCATACAGCCCGAATCATCGAAGCTTAGACTGGGTATTTTGAATTGAAGATTTTAAGATTTCCAAAACGCAGTTTGACAAATAAAAACGGGTGTGTAATGCTCTAGTATGAAATTATATTGGAAAAGAAGAATCTACACGCGTGCAAATGCGCATGCCTTTCTGCTGTCTGACTGGCTCTATCCTTCCGACTCTCGCGTTATAATCTAGGGGATAATTGAATTATCTCTCAAGATCCGTGCAAATGGCCACATTTAAGTAATAGACAATTGTGTAGTATTACATGAATTTACATTTGTTGATTTTAAGGCAAGATAACCATGAATTATGTATTGTATTCAGAGGCGGGTGCAATATTTCAGTTTGGGGCCCGGAGAAATTGCTGGGTGGGTGGGTCTAAAGACCGCCTTTAGACCTCAGTAAGTCCAGGACAAAGTCCTGGGTGGTTCCAGGGGACAAAGCCTATGAAAGCTCCCGCTTTTTTCTTTCTTCTTTTTATTGCGAAAACTAGCACCAGTACTCTCTAAAGTATTTTGATTGCATATCTTTATTCTTAAAAGCTGTATATTTGGCATGCGCATATTTAATATACATTAATGAAAAAAAAGTCTAAAACTATATCGCATTAAAAGTGTACAAATTAAGTTTACTTAGTTCATTCCCAACATTGGGTGCATGATCTTTAGTTCCTTAGAATGTATTAAGTACTAGAGACACACGTTACATGGATATGAAAACAGACACTCAGATTTGATTGATAGGATATTGTTTAAGTTTCCTCTCGAGAATTTTTCACTCATATGAAGACGTCACCATTGCCGGTGAAGGGCTAAAACATAGGCCTATGCTCGGTGCTTACGGCCTTAGAGCAGGGAGGGAATTTATCGTGCCACAGAAGTTGAGACAATGGGCCTCGGTTTTTTGCGTTCTCATCCGAAGGACTGTCCCATTGGGTCGTCTCTTACGACAGGCAAGGAGTACTGAGGACCTATTCTACCCGGTGTTGTAAAGCATAAAATCCCCCCCCCTCCCGCATAGACTTTTCCTCCGAAAAAACGGGCCCGGGATAGACATTCCCCCCGGAAAGATGGGCCTGGAATAGAATTTCCCCTTACGAAGAATTAACCCGGGTCCAACCCCAACCCCCTAAGAAAAACCGTCCCAGTATAGAAATTCCCCCTAAATGACAGTACACCCCCATTCTTACATTTTAGCTATGTATCTGTTTCCATTTCTATTACTAGAATTCTCTTGCTTATTTAGACCCAGTAATTCTTCTGATTATTTTTGTGTGTGTGTATCGTGAACAATCATCATCTTATGATTTTTTATAAAAAGGAAATTGATCAAATCGTGTAATGGTATATCAAAATTCATTCAGACATCTTAAGTCTTTATCGTTATTTACTAGTATCTAACATTTGAATTAGTAAAGTTGGGAAGAACTTAAATGATTTTTTTAATTTAAATAAACGAGAAAATTGAATTACTTTTATTTATACAGTTCATCTATTTCACTTTTCAGATATTTTAATTATACATCTTATAGTCACGTCGCGCACGGTACTGGTGTTACTTTCATACGTGCATTAGAAAATGTTTCCGCTATGTTTACACAGTTGTATATTTTGTGGATTATTAAAGTCTTATACATCAATGGCAAGGAAAATATATAAATAATAATAATAGCTTATATAAAATATAATTTACACGCATTATATTATCAATAACGGAGTTATATACACGCAGATGTCGTCATTTTTCGTTGTCCCGCGTTACATGAAATACGCATACGCTTTATCCACAGATTAATAAAATGATTGATTTTGTCCCAAATAACGTAAGAATTGGTGTATGATTGTGACGTCCTTATCTAAAAACCATAAACCAATTACTTTAAACATTTAGTTCATAGAATTGATATAGCGACCTTAAAAATGGCAAAGACAGTGCCTGTCAGTGGTGTCCCGTGTTTGTAGATAGACTGCAAATGCAAATCATCATGACCAGTAGCACGCCTAATACAGGGGGAAGTTGACTATCCTTGTTACATTTATAATGTACATGTATCGTGGAGCACAATGTATACCAGTATTATAAAATTCTGAGTATATCCATGAAGTAGATTGATTTTATCGGTGTCCAGTGAAATGTCCTTTTTCTACAAATACCGCGCTTTTTAAACAATTCTACCATTTTATGTCTTATTTCTAAGCATTATTCCAACGCGAATATTTTAATGAATATAACTTACAGAAAGTACATAAAATTTACTATATAGAATATACAACATTTCATTTTATCCCGCGTCCATTTAGGAAAACGAAAAGATACTTAATGTCCAAATAAATGTCCCATGTGATTTTGTCGCGCAATGACGCGACGTCAATGTACACAACCTACGTCTAGCTAAAACGTAAAATGTTGCTTTTATTATTTTTGAATTATCTAAATTAAAATGATTTTTAAAAATAGTATACAAGGTATTTAAGCTATTGCATGTGTATCTCATAGATATGTTTTACTCTAGATCTGGTACATATACTTTAATTGACTTTATCAAATGACAATTGTACAGACTACATTTTGTTGCATGTACTACTGTATGTCATCGTCGCAAACCACGGGTTATTGTTTCATTCTATTTCACATACGTTTGTGAAATAGAATGAAACAATAACCCGTGGTTTGCGACGATGTACTGTATGTATGCATATAAAAATTCAGCATTGAACAGATACACTTACGGTGTGTAAAACGTTGCAATATTATACAAATCTTGATTTATATACGAAACTCTTTAATCATATTCGATAATCTTGTTATTCATATATGACAAAATTTTAATTATATTCGATAATCTTAATATTTATATGCGAAAATTTTGATTTATATTCGATAATCTTGTTATTTATTTACATTTGGTAACCTTGTTATTTATATTCGATAATTATATAAATCTCGATTTATATTCCATAATATTTGATTCGTATTTGATAATGTTGATGTACACATGCTAGATGTACGCATGAATTTAGTCATATTGATTGTAGGTGAAATGCATAATTTCAAAAATTGATAAAAGAATTAGCTTCATTGACCATGACCTGACCTCGGATGTCTTAAATTTAACTAGAGGAGCTACTCTGCTAAAATTAAACTTTAATAAATATACAGCACTACCAGCCGTGAGACATTTGGCCTACTGCCTGAATTGAATAGTTAACCTTGCCCTAATATGCTGAATAAACCCAGTAGCTATGTCGAAGCTTGGGTGGCTGCCCTGTAATCCCCCATAGGCTGCTTACCTAGCTGGATTAACAAGTGTGATACAAATTTGAATATGTATTAATCGTAATCAGAAACAGGGTGCTAATTTACATATATGGCGGAAAGGGTCGCGTGCAATTTTTTGTGGGGAACTGGGGAGGCGGCCAGTTTGACTACCAACGTAGGGGCAACACAGGGGGCCTTATGTGGACATGGGTGCCTGGACCTGAACGGGTGATCATCTAAGGGGGAAGAGATCTCTGCGCATCTCAGCTGTCTCCTGCGTGCTACCTGGTTTAAAGAGCAAGTACAGAGCAAACTGTGGACCCTCCTACAGTTTCCAACATGCACCAGCCAGTAGCATTCCCTAGGAGGTGGATGTGAGCACAGGCACCAGAACGGTGGATATATATAGCGTGTTAGATCTTATGTACCCCCCCCCCCTTCCAATGAATGAAAGATATATACATAAGTCACATATTAAATGAATTGAATGTCAAAATCTTGTTAGAGTATCAGTGACGTGTTGAACAACCTCACTGTTGTATTTAGGACCCAGGTGATCTCTGGCGGGTGTGAGCGATTGCCCCTGGAATATTTCGCCCATATGCGTTGGTATTCCAGAAGAGTAGAGGAAGCCTCTCTCTCTCTCTCTCTCTCTCTCTCTCTCTCTCGTAGAGTAAAATAAAAAAAATTCGCATATGAATATCAAGATTTCTCACATATAAATCAAAATTTCCGTCCGCATATAGATATCAAGATTTCTCACATATAAATCAAAATTTCCGTCCGCATATAGATATCAAGATTTCTCACATATAAATCAAAATTTCCGTCCGCATATAGATATCAAGATTATCGAATACAAATCAAGATTTCCGCATATGAATAACAATATCATTAGATCAAAAGTTCAACATCTGACAAAAAAATCTAAAGTCACACGGTTTTCACGAGACCACCCCTTCAAAACTAAATATGATATATATTGAAACTAACCGATTCGCAAGTAAAACATACGAGTATAAATAACACTCTGTATACCTTTTCTACTGTTTATTCAGAAATGAAAGTGAACATTAAAACGTTAAAATGTAATATTATTTGGAAGTTTTTATCTCTCACTTCAACTCACCGTGGTTATTATTATTATTCATTTATAAAGCGCAAAACTACATATACTTTCTATGCGCTGGTTGTTGTTTTTTTTCCACTAGAGCGTGATCGATGTAGATCGATGACAGAAACGTACGGGAGTTTTTAACCCCCCCCCCCCCCTTCCGTGTTTGGCATTAATAAAAAGTATTAAAGAGAGCAATGATTATTAAACATAGAGACTTGAACAAGTCTATATATATCCTAGAAAAAACCAAAACTGATTTTTTTTTTTACTGTGTTCAAATTTTTCAGAGGTCATATTCATAAGAATTGCAAGCCTTATTTCATGGGATGGTTACCTGTAAAATGCGAAACGAAATCGAAAGGAAACGAAATCTACCGAAGCAAAACGAAACCTACCGAAACGGGTACCCTTATTTCATACGACATGCCTGCTGTTGTAGGCACGGTGAAATAAATACAGTACGTATACTTTGGAGTATTTCTAAGAATTCATAATTTTTATGAATGTACACTATACACGTACAAAGATTTATTTTCAATTTTTAAACATTAAATCATGCATGTGCTTTAGTTATGATATTACAGCTTGGAGATAATGAATTTGTTTAAAATGTGACGTTGCTTTCGTGATTATATTTTGCCACAATTTATGACGTTATAAGTGTAACGTAAAGTGACACCAGTACCGTGCGCTTAGTGAGTCGATTTTTTACGAAAAATCCTACTTATATTGACCATCGTTAAAGTCTTTTGGTAAGCATATTGTATTTACAATAAAAATATTTGTTTGTTTTATGAATATCGTAATATTAATGAGCGCATATCTATTTCCTTAAACTATTATAACAAATGAAATCCGGAAACAGGGGGGGGGGGGGGGGGGGGGGGGTTATATATATACCAGGGCGATTTTTCCGCCAAAGGGGAGACTCTATACTGATTTTGTACATAGGGGGAAATTATATCCTGGGGCGCAATTCCGGGCCCGTTTTTCCGGGGGGGGGGGGGGGTCTATGATACAACACCGGATCCCCACGGGATGAAACATATCTGATATACATATTACATGTAAAAGCCCTACATTAACTGGATACTGGATATTGGACTACAAGGGCTTTGCAATTGAGGACTAACCAAATCACGGTTAGGGTGGTTCGGGAGGGGTTGTCCCCCTCCCTTACGGGAGAAAATATTGAAGCATTACAGGTAATGATCAATTGCAAGCACATTAAATTCTTATCTTTGAAATGATGGGGGGGGGGGTTCCATCTCCACACCCCTTAATTCTGCAAGTGAGACTGTTAGTTAACTCTATGATAAAATTTAGAAGATATAAAACAGAAAGAATTTTGATACAAGTAAAAAGTTTCATATATTTTTGGAAAATTATCTAGATGTGCAATATTTAGGATTAAGCTCAATAAAAATCCGAAGTACGTAACATTTGATAAGGGTAATTTTCGCATGGGGCGCCTCTATGCCGGCTTGATTAGATCGCGTCGTATACGTACATTTAATGACAGAGTGAAATTTTAGTGTTTTTATTGAAGAAAATATGTGGTTGTCATAGACAAAAAACTCCGCACTTTTATCGTGTCCAGTGTTAAATGTCGCACTTTTAAAGGTATTTTGTTGATTAGGAATATGCATTGATTGATCACTATTTTACGATCAAGTGTTGCATCTATATATTTTGGAAAATGAACTATACGTGATGGCTGGTCGAGGGGTTGGGGAAAGGGTGGGTGCTTTGATCAGTCCGTTACTAAAGTTTTCCTAGTAATGAAGACAGTATTAGTTCTTCATTGTAAAATCTATTTCCAATATCAACCGTAACTATTTCAACTCCAGTAAAGCTTCCACCAAAAAATTACAACAAACAACAAATCATCGATACATAAATGTTCGAGATTATGTCTCTAGGTAGTGTCAAAAATAACAACGAAATCTTTCTTTGGAAGCGGAAGACCATAATGATAACAGAGATAACAATGAGGTCTTCAGTTGGAAGCGGAGGACCTGAATTACAGTAAACAAAAAACCCATTTATACTAGACTAGATAGGTTAGGGTCAATGGCTTATGATCTCGTGTCTGACGAAGCGTAACGTGTAGAATATAATAGGGTAGATTGTTAATTGGGAATACAAAATGACTGACTAGTGGGACCACTATTTTTTTTTTATTTAAGTAGTGTCAAGAACAACGAAATCTTCCGTTGGAAACGGAAGACCTTAATGATATCTTATTCAGGTTTCCATTTGGGAGCAGAAGACCTTAACTACAAGACTTGTTCGGTTAGGGTCAATGTGTTATGTTGTCGTGTCCGACGAAGCGTAACGACTAGGATTTAAAAGGATAGTTTGTTAATTGGGAATACACAATGACTGACCAGTTGGGGCACTATATTTTTTTTTATATCCGAACTAAACATCGTGTGATTATTTCCTGTACATATATGAAGTATTCAAATTGTACATTGTATAGAATATCAGGGACTAAGTAGAGTGATTGAACAGTATTTTCCGTTCAAGTGCCATTTCTATCTGGTCAAAACGAGCCTTTTGTCAATTTTGGACCATAAATTCTGCAGGAGGAGGGGTGGCTTCTGCTCCTCCGCCGCTAAAGTTTTGGTTTTTTTTAAATTTCAAAATATTCATAAATAAACACCGCACGATTATCTATTCTAAATATTCAAATTATTCAAAATGTTAACGTTGTCTATTTCAACTTTCAATATAGTTAGGAAGCTAAGTGAATAACGCTGAATTTTACCGCAGATATCCATTGACTTCATTTACCTGATTATTATAGATCAACACAATTATATTTATATGTGTACTTTTAAAAAGTGGCGGATCCAGGGGGTTAAATTGCAATATGAATACTTTACTTTTGAAGAAAGAAAAAATAGAAAACCCAAACAGATAGAAACTCCAAATAAACAATGAAACATACTAGTAAAGATCACAGGAATTTATCACGTACAAAATCAGTATCTAGGTAGTATAAGTGGGTTAGTGTCTGACGAAGCGTAACGGCCAGAACTCAATGGTGAAGTTCGTTAATTGGAATTACACAATGACTGACCAGTGCTTTACGTTCAAGGGTAAAAATGGGCCACTTGTCAATTCTAGAAATTGAACTGTGCGAGGGAGAGGGGGATGTTCGCTCTCGGTCATCCACCACTAAAGTTAATAAACATCATATGATGAATTCCTTAACATGTATATATGTAAAGTATTCAAAATGTTAACATTAAATTTACTTGTATTTTAACTTCCAATAATGTTACAATGATAGATGAGTACCGCTGTTATAGGCATCACCAAAATTATCTAGCTAGTGGCGGATCCAGAGGGGTAAGAAGTAGGCATAAAATCGTGATAACAGTACTTTGCTTTTGGAATAATGATAAATAAACCCTGACAAGACAACCCTGATATATATATATAAATGTCCGTGATCATAGAAATGTATCACATAAAAAATCGATGACTAAGTGGAATAACAATTAATTGTCAATGATAACAGGTTTTCATTGCGAAGCAGACCTTAATTACAATAAACAAGTACACCCACAAGATGTTGTCGTGTCTGACGAACCGTAACGAGTAGGATTTAAAAGGGTAGTTTGTTAATTGGGAATACACAATGACTGACCAGTGTCCCCACTACATTTTTTTTAAATTTCCGAACTAAACATCGTGTGACTGTTTATACCATACAAATATGAAATATTCAAATTGTACATTGTAGAATACCAGGGACTAAGTAGAGTTACAATGGGAGTAGTTTTTTTAATTGGAAGTACACAATGACTGACCAATATTTTCCGTTTGAAAGTGCCATTTCTATCTGGTCAAAACGAGCCTTTTGTCAATTTTGGACCATAAATCCTGCAGGAAGAGGGATGGCTTTCGCTCCTCCGCCTCTAAAGTTGTTTTTCTAATTTCAAAATATTAAAAAATAATCCTCGTATGATTATGCATCCTAGATATTTAAAGTATTCGAAATGTTAACGTTGTTTATTTCAACTTTCAATATAGTTAGGAAGCTAATATTAAGTGAATAACGCTAAATATTACCGCAGATATCCATTGACTTCATTTACCTAATTAGTAGATCAACACAATACGTCTACCTAATAACTGGCGGTTCCAGGGGGTTAAACTGCAATATCAATACTTTGCTCTTGAAGAAGAAGAAGAAGAAGGGGGAAAAACCAAACAAATAAAAACTCCAAATAAGCAATGAAACACACGAGTAAAGATCATTAGGAATTTATCACGTACAAAATCAACTCACGACTAGTGTCAGTGGCTGTATTCAATGATGAAGTTTGTTAATTAGAAATACACAATGACTGACCAGTGTTTTACGTTCAAGGGTAATGTCTATCTGGTCAAAATGGGCCGCTTGTCAATATTAGAAATTGAATTGTGCGAAGTAGGGGTGGAGTGTCGTTCTCGGTTATCTACCACTAAAGTTAATAAACATAACATCATATGATGAAGGCATGCCTTTATATATATATATATATATATATATATATATATATATATATATATAAAGTATTCAAAATGTTTACATTAGATTATATCTACATTTATTTTAACTTTCAATAAGTTAGAATGATAGGTGAGTACATGTACCGCTGTTATAGGCATCACCAGAATTAATTTAGCTAGTGGCGTATCCAGGGGGGTATTATAAGAAGTAGGTATAAAATCGTTGTAACGGTACATGTACTTTGATTTTTGAACACTGATAAATAAATCAGATAATCCTAATATATAAATGTCCGAAATCATAGAAATGTATCACAATATAAAATCGTTGACTAAGTAGTGTCAATGGATTGATTTAAGGTTTCATGTCCAACGAAGCGTAACGATTATGATTTACGAGGGTAGATTGTTAATTAATTGGGAGTACACAATGACTGAACAGTGCTTTACATTCAATAGTCGTGTATATCTGGTCATTAAGTGGCTGGGGAAATAATTAGTACTATGCGTGAGGGATGGGAATGGGACGGGGGATCCGCCCATTCGCCACTGAAGTTATTATTTGAAAAATAAACATCGTATAGTTAAATTCTTTTGCGTATACAAGGTATTCAAAATATTAACGTCATCTATTTTATCATCCAATGAAATTAAAATGATAAGTGAAGACTGTTGTATCCACACAACTTGTGTAACTAATTAGTGGCGGATCTCGGGGTTAATACATTTGTAAGTAGACCTAAAAATTTGCGATAACATTGCTTTGCTTTATGAGTAAAAAAAAGTCTACAATATTAATAAAACATTGATACACAAATGTCGAAAATCATATAAGTTTATCACTATAAAATCGCTCGAGATGTTTAGAACACTTAGAGCCGAACTTCCCTAGAGTCGAGACGTCTGTTAACCGTTTATTCGGACACGCCTGTCAAAGTCTTTTCGACGCTTAATGTAAAGGTAGCAATCGGAGAAAGTACTTTGACTTGAGAATGAATACGACTGTAGAAGGGAGGGAAAGATGGACCGAAGCATGCATTTTGTAAAACGATTCTTGTGTTGTTAAATAATCGAGAATCTTATTTGAGATGTCTGATTCGGTTCACTAAACAACTTAGCATCACCTAGCAGAGTTCATGTTTCACCGTAAGCACTTAACACTAATTTTAGAATATGTAAACAAGTTGTAAGCTAGGCCTATTCCGTAATTCAACAACATATCACAGGAACTGGTAATTTAATCTGTAGTAATAATACTGCTACCCTTTATAAAACCACAAGGATGGTGGGTGACGATAATTTTAAGAACTATTTTGAAACGAAGTTTTGAGTGAAGTATCAGCCCTTGTAGGTCCCCCCCCCCCCCCAATAGCAGCTGATTAGGGGATGGTACGGTATATGGTATATACCCACACTATTATTAATACAGACAAAATTACCGGTTCCTGTGAACATATTTTAGTACCTGACGACATATGAAGGGTTGTGAATAGTGAATCTGAGCAACTGCATGTGAATGCACGGGCAATGGAAGTTGATGTAAATAGATACATGTAGTATGTGCATGTATATATATTTATACATGCACATACTATATATTTACATTAACTTACAGTGCCCGTGTGTGAATGAGTATTTCATAGTGTTCTTGTCTGCTTGTTGCAATAATATAGTCCCGTCCAATTTTATATGGATATTTTTGTGCAAGGGTTATATGTATACAATTAAAATTGCATGGGGAAAAGTTTAGTAATGCAGAGCTCTAATATCTTTTATTATCTCTCATGTTTTTTAGACATTTATTCACAAACACATAGGCCTACACATAAGAGTTTATAATTACTATATATATTTAAAAATTAATGCCATGCCTTGGCTTTTAAGTACATTTTAAGAATCATGACAAACAACACTTTTTAAGATACAATTTTCTGTTTTATTGTTATATTCATGGAATAAAAATCCCATCCTGTGTTTTATTTGGGATATCTATTCCCATTCATGCTCAAATAGGATATTTACTGCCATTTCATGTTCATTATGGGACATTTCCTCCTATGGGACATTGTATCCCATATTAAGTTTAAATATGGGAGTTAAAATCCTATGGGAGAAATTATATTTTTTCTCCCATAGGATTTTTTGTGGGAGTGAAAATCCCCCAAGTGGGATTAAAAATCCCTCCAAAATCCCATGGGATTTTTTGATTTCAGGTGAAATATCTTAAAAACTACAATAGGTGCAAGTGTAAATGTTGGTGCATGTCTTGTGAACATAAAATCCCATCTTTTTTTGTGAAGGGTTTATTTGTATCCTTAATAAAAGGGTTGGCGAAACTCCGGACTTTTGTCGTGTCCAGAGTTAAATGTCGCACTGTTAATATAAATGTATTTGCTTCTGCAAAATGAAGACTTTTCAATATGTTGATCTTCGAGAACAAGGCTCCTTCTAACGTGTGGCAGAACTTTAGATTCATGTCCGCGGTGAAATTCTCAAACACTTAAAGATTTTCGAGCTGGCTCTTCCGGCTTACTGATAGTTCCTTGCTCCACGTGCACTTTTAGGTTTGTCAAAACCATGGTTTTAGCAGGAGACATAAAATAGAACACACTTCATTAACTTGCAACGTTTAAGCTTAAGGAAGTCCACTCCTGACTTGATCTGTAAGAAAAAAAATGCATGTATTTAAGAAAGGGTCCAATCCTGAACCAAAATCGAGGTCCAATCCGGCACGTTTATCGTGGAAACGACCATAGTCCAATCCTGCACATTAGCAAATGTTCAAGTCAAGATATCTATCTAACCAAGGTGATTTAAGGGACAAATCGCATACACTGGTTCAAGTTTTCATCAAAAGATATGTGCAGAGTCTATTTTACCTAAAGTATCTTTCTTAAAATGCATGAAAACATGATTAGAAACATCTTCGCCCGCTTCGGATTCTATCGAGGCAACATCGTCAACTTCGATCAATGAATTTAGAGTTGTATGTGTACATGAGTAAGAATTCCAACAACCAATCAACTTAATGATGTCTCCCTAGCCAGGCAGTGTTTTAAATTCATAAATTCGTCGTCTAATAAGTCGGTAAAATGAAGAGTTTTAAGAGCCTACCTTTGTTTGGAAATGCCGTCTGCCATCTTGTTTTGTCCAATCCTGCACACGATCATGACAGCGAAATACTGAGAATTGAAATACATTTGATTCAGAGGAAATTTGCAAGTTGAGTCTTTCATGGCACGATATTTTATCTCCTGGAATTGAGGAGATCCTGTAGTCTGCTTATCTAGTTACTGATACATTGTATCTCTACATACTTACTTGCATTTCGCTAATTTAAAAAAACAAACTATAGGAACTCTTCAATTTTGGGAGATAAAATATTGCGCCATAGAAGTCTTCATTTGAACGGAAAAATAAGTAACGATTTATTTTATGGAATTTACATACTTAGACGGTAAGTAATACAGCATTAATAGTGAAACAGATTTAGTTTGGTAGTCAACTAACTGATTTGAAGCGAACAGCAGTGTCACTTAAGTGCACATTAATTTCTAGAACCGGTCGAAGCTGAAAGTAAATTTCCAGACATGAATTGTGAACGACTACTCCGAGATTCAGTGAAGGTGTCAGTCCAAATATTCAGCCGAGCCGAATCTCAACCGAGATAAGAAGTTTCGATGTTGTCGGAAGATTTCAAATATGGGCGACACGAAGATCGCTTTGTCGTCTACTGTACGAATAAAATACAAACAAACATCAAAAGTGGTTCCGATTGTGGTACATTTGTAAATCGACTTTCCATTACTGTACTCTAAAAGTTGTACCTCGAACGACGTGCTGAATGATTTAACTGCAGATGATGATCACAACATAGATAAGTTAGACGAGGTCTCTGTCACTGTGTCGGACAAACTAACAAACGGCGTGTTCGAGCCAGATTTTCATGAACAAATAAGAGTTGTTCACGATTTTGATAAGAAACTCAATGCCAAACTAGTGACCAACATAAAAACAAGCTCGACCAATACATGGCATACTCTTCTTCTGATGTACAGTATTGAAAATGATTATCGGTGCTCTGAGTTGCTTTTTCATAGGTGTTTCCAACCCCAAAAAAAAACCCAACAAAAATCCCCACCTGACTACCTGGTCTGTTTCAAGTCAGACCTGGGGGAGGGGGAACATCTAGACCTGGGGGAGGGGGAACATCTAGACCTGGGGGAGGGGGAACATCTAGACCTGGGGGAGGGGGAACATCTAGACCTGGGGGAGGGGGAACATCTAGACCTGGGGGAGGGGGAACATCTAGACCTGGGGGAGGGGGAACATTCAGACCTGGGGGAGGGGGAACATTCAGACCTGGGGGAGGGGGAACATTCAGACCTGGGGGAGGGGGAACATTCAGACCTGGGGGAGGGGGAACATTCAGACCTGGGGGAGGGGGAACATTCAGGCCTGGGGGAGGGGGAACATTCAGACCTGGGGGAGGGGGAACATTCTTTTAAATATGGCCTTATCTGTGCCCTGGCACTATACGTTTGAGCAACAAGCTATTACATTGAATGTACAACATAAGATATCATTTCTAAAATGAATTTCTTACCCCAATTCATAAAATGAAGTTCGTAATAGCTCAAAGTGACTGAAAGTTTTAAAACCGTCTGTACTTTCAATATTCCAGCCATTACGGTAGTTACAACTAATTACCCAAAAGGGATGAAAGGACCCATAGCGATTTAGGGACTCAAATACTATTATTTATCAATATTGATTCTTTATAGTACATAACTTATGCTAATAATAAGTCTTTATACATATACAAATGTCTTATTATGTCTATTTTTATCAAAACCAATTTACCACAGGTTTTTGACGATTTATAATAATGATGTTAATGTGGGTAGTTAGTGGCACCGATGAAAATGACTGTGATAAGTGAAAGTATAGACGGTTTTACAATTTGCAGTCACTTAAAGCTATTATGGACTTCATTTTATGAATTGGGGTAAGACATTCATTTTAGAAATGATATCTAATGCTGCACATTTTATGTAATAGCTTGTTGCAATACTCAAACATTCTGTTTAGTCGTATAGTGCCAGGGCCCAGCTAAACGTCGACCAAAAAATAATAGCCATTTTTCCGTATCTTGGGAAGTATACGGAATTTCGGGATTAACTTTGGTAGTAATGTAGATTGATTATGTGTGAATATATTAGAATACAACGTAGAATTTTATATTAATTGGTTTATTGTTTTTACATCGGCTAACTTGGGTACCCTATATATAGAGTTCTATACCTTTAGTCTTTAATTAGTAAATTCGACCCCAAACGATGCAATTGCCTGTGAGTGGAAGAGAGAACCCATATACAATGTAACTGGGAAGAGACCACTGACTTCCCGCAAGTAAACTAAGAAACTTTCGCACTTACCAGTGCGAGCAGGAATCGAACCCGCACCGACCAGAGAGGTGTGATATTGAATGCAATGCTCCAACCACTCGGCCACGGAGGCCCCAGGAAACAATAGACATCCTCCACTTCGCATAAAGTGTATGTGTAGCAAGTTTGACTGTCCTAGCCCCAACAGTTCGGTCTGTAAACTGCTTACAAGGTTTACCTACTGAGTTATACTGCGACTTTGACCTTGAAAAACAATAGGCATCTTCCTTTCATCATGGTGATCAAAAAGTTGCTATATCCAGGAGCTTACGATTCGGTTTGTATCCTGCCTACAAGGTTTTCTTAATAAGTGATACTGTGACCTTGACCTTTGATCTCTACCCCTGAAAAACAATAAGCATAATTTTCTCATCATGGTGATCATATGTACCAAGTTGCTATATCCTGGAGCTTACGGTTCAGTATGTATACTGCCTACAAGGTTTCCGTACTAAGCAATACTACGACTTTAACCTTTGAGTTCTGACCTTGAAAATCAATAGACATCTTCCTCTCATCATGGTGATCAAATATACCAAGTTGTAATATCCTGGAGCTTGAGGCTCGATTTGTATCCTGCCCACAAGGGTCTCATACAAAGTGATATTACAACCTTCACCTTTGATCTTGAAAAACAATGGACATCGTGATCAACATTTTGTAAAATCCTGGAGCTTACGGTTCGGTCTGCATCCTGCCCACAAGGCCCACACAGACGACGCCTTACGATAATACGTCCCGTCTTCGACGGGCGTAGAAAACCGTGTCGGAGCGTCTTATTAAGATTCAAGGTCGATGAATATTTGTAGATAACAAATTAAAAGTGTTCGAATAGTATTTTTTTTTTTTTTATATATATATTATTCATTTATTTCCCAGAACCTACTCTATAACAATTTTAAAATAACTAACTAATATAATAGGGCAGCTGCCAGGGATGGGGCCCTGACTAAGCTCCCTCAATATATAACAAAGTTTTTACTAAAGTACCACGCAGGGTACATATTAACTAATTTAGATGTACATTCATTGAATACATGAATTTCATTGCATGTCAGAGTAATATTGTCATAGTTGACATTTAAATATATAGGTTATACAGTATTCATATTGTATGATGATCAATGTAACAATGCCATAATGTTAAATATAATAAAGCTAGGGATTTTCTTAAAACATAATACCACTCATGCTGCCTCAGGGTCCACACACACACAAACTAGAGTCCAGAGATGACCCTAGGGCAGCCTAGCCGGGAGACCATTTTCTCCCAGTAGAGGTGGATTTATATCATACGTAAAACTACATTTACATAATTAAATACATGTTGTACGTGAACATATCGATTACAAATAAATACAGACATATGAATAGTAAGAAATATATGTATATTAATTAAAAGTATGTTACAATACTGATAATGTCTCACACATTGATTTAATTTTATTAAAGTTTATCCGAAATTCCTAATATAATGTCTATATAATTCGAGTTATGAGTGTTACATTTCTTAAGTACTTTATGATATGTTAGCAATTCATATTTTATATGTTGTTTAACTCTTTCTTGTGTTTCATTTTTGCTCTTGAGTCTACATAACATTTTGAATTTGTATATACGATAAGCAATGAAAGAAATTAAAATATTAAGAACTGATATTTTGTCATTTGTTTCCTGATAGAAGCCAATAACAATATGTTTCCAGCTAATTTCAAATTTTAATGAGGAACTTATCAAATTCCAAATATCTTTGACATTTGAACAATCAAATATTAAATGTTTACAATTTTCTGTTTCATTTGGACATGAGTTGCATTTACTGTTTATATCTTGGCAGCATTTACTTAAGAATAAATTATTGCTGAGCAAGTTGTTCAGAAGTTTATAGTTGAACTCTGCAACCTTTTTATCAAAAATATTTGCAATTTTATGTCTATATATTTTTACCCATGATGATTTACACTGAATATGAAATTCTCTTTCATAGAATGACTGATAAATAGGTGTACGTGATTTTTTACTGCATAAAATTTTGTAAAAAAATTTTGAAATACCTTTGCTTAAGTTTAATAGTTTGTTACCGTACTGAAAGCGAGGGATTATTGAAGAGTTTGTGATAAATGGAACAATTGAAAGATCATATTTGTTTATAAATTCTCTAAAGACTGAATATAAAATCTTATATTGGCAAATCCAATTACTTTTGTATTTTAAATTATCAAGAAACCATTTAACAGGTTTTAGACCACTTGAGTCACATATATCTTTGACATAGAGCAGATTACTTTTAATCCAATCAGGGAAATATAGTGTCTTACCTTTATATGTGAATAATTTATTATTCCATATTGGTTGTTGTAAGAATTCTGTAGCTGATAAATGCATTTGTCTCTGTTTACATTTATTGTAACATATAAAAATTTGTTGATAGAAAATTGGAAAGTTTTTGATTAAGCCATAATTTTTCAAATCTGTTTCATTGGTAATTAGAATATATTTAAAGTAAATATTATTTTTCAGACATAAGGATTCTACATATGACTTTAATTTTCCCTTTGAATTTAGTAATTTTTCAACCCAAGATGCTTTTATTGACATTAATTTTGACTCAACGTCTATCACACCAATACCTCCTTCATTAATGCTACGTATTAAAGTATTTCGTTTTATACGATCTGTTTTATTCCATAGGAACTTAAATATAAGTCTATTTATTGTTTTTATTTCTTCATTGCATGGTAAAGAGAGAACAGAGATTCTATATAAAATCTTAGATAGAGCTAACGTGTTGATCACGCAAGTTTTTCCAAAAAGAGTGAGGTTTCTTGTTTTCCAAGCCTCAAAAAGTTTTTCCATGTCTTTTATACAATTCAAAATATTATTTTTATAACAAAGTGTTTTATCATGACCGATGTAGATTCCTAAAGTTTTTACACAAGAGGAATTTATATTTATTCCACAAATATTATCCGTATAATTATGTTTTAGGTTTCCCATTAAGATACTTTCCGATTTGGATGTGTTAAGATTCATTCCCGAAACGGAACTAAATTTATTTATGATATCTAGAGCATTATTCATTGAGATTTCATCTTTTAAAGGGAGTGTACAGTCATCTGCATGTTGGACAATTCTAATTTCATTATCTTTGTCATTATTAACCATGTTAATACCTTTGATGCTATTGCTTTTTCTAATCTGAATTGCAAGAATTTCAGTAACAAACAAAAATATTATAGCAGAAATGGGACACCCCTGACGGATGCCCCGGGACATTTTACAGGTTTTTGATATCCACCCATTATTTTTCATTCTGAATAAAGGCTCTGTATATAAAATGTTCAGCCACTTTAAGAAATTAATACCGAAATTAAAGGATTTAAGTGCTTTAAACATAAAATTCCATTCCACTGAATCAAAAGCTTTTTGAAAATCAAGAAATAATAATATTCCGTCCTCATTACAATTTTCACAATATTCAAAGATATCAGCTATTATTCTTGCGTTTAATCCTATAAATCTACCTTTAATATATGCAGACTGGTCATTTGATATTAAATTATTAATTACTTTTTGTAATCGTCTTGCAAAAGTAAATGCGATGATTTTGTAGTCAGTGTTAGTCAAACTAATTGGTCTGTAATTTTCTAGCAAATTTTTATCTCCTTTTTTGTATATAATGGATAAAACTGACAATCTCTGAGAAAGTGGTAATTTATTATCATCAAAAGATTTTTGAATGGTAGAAAAGAAATGTTTTTTAAGTTTAGGCCAAAACATTTTATAAAACTCACTTGGTAGTCCATCAAGACCAGGGCTTTTATTATTTTTCATTGCAGAAAGTGCATCTGAAAACTCTTGTAATGTTGGGAATAGTTCAAGTATTTGTCTATCATTTTCATTCAGGATATTTTCAACACTTACATTGGAAAAATATTCTTCTATCTTATTTTCTTCAATATCGTAAGATTTATAAAGATTTTCATAAAAAACACTCATTTTGCGTAATATTTCATCGTTATCAGTAGTTAAAGTATCATCTTCATTTCTTAGCTGTTTAATAGTATTGCATGTTTGCCTTTGATTCTCCAATCTTAAAAAGTATGAAGTATTTTTTTCACCCTTTTCTACCCAATTTGCCCTTGATCTTATTTGCGCTCCCTTTGATTTCTCATTTATGAGGTTTGATAAAGATTCCTCTAAGAAACGTTTTCTGTTCATATCAATTTCACTAGAGTGTAATATTTCAATTTCATTTAGTTCATTTTCAGCTTCTTTAATTTTTAGATTATATGATTTTCTGATTCGTTTAGAAAAGTTTATACAAAATGTTTTAATTGAGGTTTTTAATTTTTCCCAATGTGTATGTGAGTCATCATCACTATCTTGAAAGTTTTCCAAAAATGAGTTCATCGAATTTATAAATTCTTTATTTTCAAGTAGAGATGTATTAAATTTCCAATACCCTGGCCCACGTATGTTACCTGATATATCTAATGTAAGTTTTAAACACATGTGATCAGACATTCTAATACCATTTGAGTGAGAGCCTGGAACTCTCCTCACAGTTACATTATTTGGTATAAAACATAGGTTAGAAGATATGAAAATGTAGTCGATTCTAGAGGTTGGTATATTGTCACCATTGCACCATGTAAAACCTTCTTTATTATAGAGTGATCTCCATACATCACTTAATTCAAAACTATTAATAAACTGTTTGAGTGTATATAAACTCTTATCTGCACTATTTTCATTGTCTAACTCACAATTAAAATCCCCTCCTATGACAAAATTTTCTTTGTTAATTGTATATTGATTACACCATGTTGAAATTCTTTTTAAAAAAGCATTTCTTTCTTTTATCTGATTTGGTGCATAAATATTAACAAAAGTGAAAACATTTTCTTCAAATTTTAGATTAACAAGAAGTCTCCTACCATCATTCGATCTATGTACATTTAAAATTTCAACAGGTAATTGTTTTCTAAACAGTATTGATACTCCTCTGCTATATTGAGAATCTGAAAAACTATGAATACTTTTTCCATGCCATCTTGAGTTGTAAATATGTTCATTTTTTTCTATGAAATGTGTCTCTTGAATAAAGATTATATCAGCGTTTATATCATTTAACCATGTAAATAGTTTAACCCTTTTTTCATAAGTGTTTAAACCTCTGCAGTTAATTGAACGAATTGACAAATTTTTCATTTCTAGTATGTCAGATACAAAGAGAGATAACTCTTACATCCAGTTACGATTTTTTACCACGCTGAGAAGCCGGGGCACTTGGTGTTTGGGTGCTTAGATTACGGCCGATCTTTCTGTTCTTGATTAGGTCCATGAATATTTTGCCGAGAGTGTTTTTCCCTGGCCATTTCCTCTGTGTGGTGTGTAGAGTGCCTGCTTTGTCCAAGCCTGACCCCCAATAGTCATCATACACGGCTTCGACGATGGTGCTCTGCTTTCCGATTTTTAATAGTTGTTCTTTAAGTTCACTGCATTGATTGATTTTTTTTTCAATGATTTCACGCATCACCACATCTTTTGTGTCTTCCCACTGGTCTGTCGTGGTCACTTGTTTTCCGATCCGTTTTGCCTCAAGTGGGGTGGCAGCTTCTCTAATGCTCGTAGCTCGCAGCATGTCTCCAGACCTCATAGCCTTCGCATATTGAAATGCGTGTTCGGAAGTAGGGTGATTGAATCCAAAAATATCTATCTCACACTTATAAAAATTAGATAGAGGGTCATCTTTTCCGCCAAAAGTAATCACATCCTTCTGTCGGTTTTCATAATGTCTACAATCCTCGGACCCCGGCTTGTGTCCAGATTCATGACAAACTTTACAGCAGGATTCGTATTCGCATTGATGCCTCATATGGTCGTCTCCCCAGCAGTTGGTACAACGCAAATTTCTCTCTCGTTTTGGTTGGCCATGATGAGATATAGAGCACTTTAATCCAGCACAAAAACTTGATTTTGGTAGGAATTTGCCATCAGGGAAGGGTCGCATGTATGCGAAGCGGTTTCCGTTGAGTATGTCCGTCATTTTCCTAGTGGACGGATTTCGTATTTTCTCATACTTGATTTCTGACGTGAGCTTAGCGCCTAGTTTGGTTAACATGTCAGTAACACATTTGTCATCAATAGATAAAGGGACTCCTCTGATTGTCACTCGGAGTATATCCTCGTCGGGCTTCTCGGTACCCGCAGAAAACGGATTATTTTCAAACACATTGATCGTTCTCTGTTGAAGTTCAAATCCCTCTGCCACTAACACCTGTCTGCTTTCTCTAGAATTTAGATATATGCGCCAAAGGTCGCGATCAAGTTGGATGCATTTTATATCATTCACTTTCTTCTGAACTGCCGTAAGCAAGTCAAAGTCTGTTATTCTTGAAGTTTTGTTGCTTTGAAAGTCACTGTTACGCAGATAAACCGGTTTTATCATTTGTTGATTTGTCATTGTGGATATGTTAGAATTTCCTGAGCAGTTTTCACCAGTTTTCACCGAAGGTATCGGCACAAAGAAAATGCACAAAAAACTCCAAATTAAAATAAGGAGAAATCCAAATGTCATCAGAAATTATTAAATTGCACAATATATATACACTATGAACATTTGCGACCAAAAACTGGCATTAAATCCAGGAAAAAATTGTCAAAAAGACGGAGCGTCACAAAAAGCGTGTTGCCTTTTCGCTCGTCACGTGACAGGCCTTCGAATAGTATTTTGATGTAGTTATCTGTGTCATTTTTGTTGTTATTTGCTATTTTCTCTTTGTTGGTTCTACTTTCTAACAAGCAGCATTCCAGATTGTGTTTCTGTTGTTTTTCTATAGCAATATTTTAGAGTATAATTAATTGATTTTCGGACGAACATAGTGGGCTAGGGAGAATATAATATTCGTGATATCCTTGATGCCCTCTTCCAGGAGAGGAAGGATCCAGTGGTATTTGGAATCAGAGTCAGAGGTACAAACAAATTTCTTGAAGGGACTGTGTTTCTTTGTGACATCTTAAAACCTGTCAACATGCTGTCTTTGTAGCTCAGAAACCAGATGCTTCCACAAGACAGGGATACCTGCATGCATGTGTTTGCATTTAGATATGTACTATATCTATCTTCACAAGTCAACTTTAGTCCAGGGTTATTGATTCGTTAACTCACACTAACCCTTGACATCAGCACCGTGGACCATCGTGAAAAGATTTAGTAACGCACGGGTTCCAGGTCTATTTATTTTTCTCTAAAACAACATAAATGAGAGTTTTCTTTGTCTAACACATATCACACAGATGTATTAAAGGGAAAGGCAACCCAAAAGATTTTTATATGATAAATGATAGGATTAATCATATGATAAAGATTTGTTATACAATTCTGTTGATATTAAGTCCTAGATATGCTTCAGTACTAATTTGAAAACGTCAAAAAATTGAAATTCCCGCGATCTATAGAGGCTGCAATGATGTATAACTCTTTTGTATTCAAGACCACAAAAATCAATAATTTTGAAGTCACACCGTCTGTTCCGGTTTTGATGAAATTCTAAGATCATCCACAGGTGCTTGGGTTCAGCCCCCCCCCCCCCCCCTCCCCCCTCCGAATAAGCTACATGAGTTGATTTAATTATTTTTTTCTTGAAAATATTTCTAATGCATGTCAACAATGTCTTGCATACCCATAAAGTCCAGAAAAAGTCCTTTAAAAAATACCCTCACAAGTCACTGGTTATTATAACAGAACTTATAATAACCAGTGGCCTAGGGTATTTTTTTTTTTTTTAAAAGGCTTATTTTGAATTATTTTGGACTTTATGGGTATGCAAGACGTTGTTGATATGCATTAGAAATATTTTCAACAAACAATTAATAAAATCAACTCATGTAGCTTATTCGAAGGGTGGGGGGGGGGGGTGAACCCAAGCACCTGCGAGATCATCAAATAATGTGCATGTGGTAGATGTAAGGTGAAGATAACGAACAGTGATCAATCTCATAACTCCTACAAGCAATACAAAATAGATAGGTGGGCAAACACGGACCCCTGGACACACCAGAGGTGGGATCAGGTGCCTAGGAGGAGTAAGCATCCCCTGTTGACCGGTCACACCCGCCGTGAGTCCCATATCCTGATCAGGTAAACGGAGTTATCCGCAGTCAAATCAGTGTGCCAAGAACGGCTTAACAATCGGTATGAAACACGTCAGACAGCATTTGACCCAATGCGAGGTTGTATTGACGAACTAAATCGTTATAACGACCATAGAATTTGCGAAATGCTGACTTCAATCGAGACTGTTGAAATCCTTGTACCATCAACTTGTTTGTCAGTAACTTACCTCGATTTAAAAACTGACTATACCCAGAACAAGCTCTTGCATATCGAATCAGTTGAGATATATAAACACCATATGCAGGTGATAATGGAATATTGCTACATAAATGTGGGAAGTTGACGATGGAGAAGCTGAAATCATCCCGTTTGTCATACAGTTGAGTTGTCAGTTTGCCGTTAATGTCTACTTTCAATAAAATATCTAAGTATGAAGCAGAAGTGGACGACTCTGTGGTGTCCTTTATTTCGAGCTCACAGGGATATATCAAATCGACATTATGAATGAAAGCTATCATTGTTAATAGACAAAACGTCATCGATATATCTAAAAGTCGAATTGAAGGTCACAGCGAGAGATTTTTTCTTCTCACGTAGAAGTTTTTGAATAAATTCTGCTTCATATGAATATAAAAACAGGTCAGCTAACAAAGGAGCACAATTCGTGCCTATGGGAATTCCAACAGACTGTTGGAAGATCTGATCACCAAAGACCACGAAGATATTGTCAATGAGGAACTCTAGCATATTTTTTATTTCAACTTCAGAGTACTTGTGCGTGGATTCAGAGTGGTGTTTAACAAAGTAAGTTTTTGAATGACTGATCACTAGATATGAATATTTCCGTTTTCCGTTTTTGTTGAAGAAGCAACTGTCTATGATGTCAAAAAGTCTAGTCTTTAATTTATCGTGAGGAATGGTCGTGTATAGTGCTGAAAAGTCATAAGTTTTAATGCTATTGATTTGGGGAAAATTCTGTGATTTCAAGTTTACTAAAAGTTCTTTAGAATTTTTTAGAATTCACATTTGATTAACACCACTTCTGGCATATGTAGTCGCACAGTAAGTTTGAAGTTTCTCCTTCACAGCTGTTAACATTTTCGTGAGGAGAAAAGATAGGGGCTTGGTAGAGCACTTACTGGATCCAGCAATGTATCTTTGTTTGTAAGGGTTTTTATGTAGTTTAGGAATCCAGTATAGGTACGGTAACTCATATTCATTCGACCCATTGACTGGAATATTAAATGTGTCTAAAACTGAAGCATGGTTTTGAAGAATTTCGTCTTTTGAAAGGGAAGTTGGAGTATAAGTATGATTATCAAAAGTGGAATTAATGCCAAGTTCGTTTAAAATACAGTTGTAATAATGAGCCTTACAAACAAAGACAATGTTGTTACTAGCTTTGTCAGCTGGAACCAAAACATATTATCTAATTCTTTTATCACTTCTGGTTTACTAAACACAGAAGGATGGATAGTACGTACTTTTGTTTTCATGTGTCTAATGCGGGATTTTAATATCCCTCTTATGCTTTTAACCCATTCTGACAATGTGTGACCGGTCAACAGGGGATGCTTACTCCTCCTAGGCACCTGATCCCGCCTCTTGTGTGTCCAGGGGTCCGTGTTTGCCCAACTATCTATTTTGTATTGCTTGTAGGAGTTATGAGATTGATCACTGTTCGTTATCTTCACCTTGCATGTATCAAGTTCTTCTTTTTCATATTTAGGCCATCGTCTGGCATAATCTTCGACAGAACTCATAATAGAGATGAAGTTCTGTCGCCAATTAAAAGACCGAGGTTCTCTGTATTTAGGACCTTTAAGAATAAGTGATTTGAGGTCCTCATTTTCAACTATATCAACATCACCAGTAATGACATGTCCAGCTGGACTGTAGTTGAAAGAAGATGAAGAACAAGAACATGTTGGTGGATTACGTATAAGATGGTCTATATCTAAGCACTGCAAAGTTTGTTTATAATTAAAAAGTTTGGATGCAATAGTAGAAGTATAGCTGTAGGAAATACAGGGTGTAGACTTGAACTTGAAATAAGTTGGAATACACGACTGAACCCTTTTATGACGAAGAATGTTGCTTAGATCTTACGAATAAATAGGTTGATGTCTTCCAGGCAAGCAGTTAATCACACTAATGCGAAAGGGAGATGTGAAAAAAGGTTATTTTTCGAAATTCCCGATTTAACCAAGTCATCTGAAAAGAAACGACTACGTAAACTGTGGATCCATTATTTGCGTAATGACAAGTTGAGGTTCGAGACATTTGTATGAAGAACGTGTGCCGTCTGTGCCTGGTCTGTGACTCGACTGAACGTCTTTTCTCAACTTCTTCTTGCGAAAGAACGGGCTCAAATCTATACGGCTCCAAACTTAACTGTTCGTGACTTGTCATGTTTACAGTGCTGCTGATGATATAAACCGGAATAGACGGTGTGACGTCATAAATTAAACTCCAATGGCCACTCTCTCAGCGGCGGATAATTTAAAATACATGATAGATTAATATTGATTTAATTGTTCAGCAAGGATTTTGCAATTACGATATCAGTAAGTGATATTTTATTCATAAAAGCAACTATATGGTTAGGGATGCCTTTCCCTTTAAGAAACAGAATATGCCCAATACTTTGAATGAAAGTAGTTACTTTTCTCAAACACTCGTGTTTAATATCGACTACCTAAGAAAATTCGCGCGGATGTTTGCTCCATGAGCTGAATTCAAGGTTTGAAATGATTTGAGAAAGAACCATGATAATGTGTCCCAGGAATATAAAAAGACATCCAATTTCTTACTATATTGGGGTTCATAATAGTATTTTGACGAAATGCTTGAAAATGAAAATAATGCAGGGCGAAAAGATAGAACATGTAGCGTTACCAAGGTGAAAAGATATCAAAGATTCCCATATTGATTAATATTATCCAGTAACTAAATTCAGTTTTACGTTTTTCTGTCACATATTATATTTATATCGGCAACTATTTGAAAACTTGAGCTATCTGACTGACGCAGCTTGTTTTTGCATCTTCCCATCAGATGAACTCCTATACAATAGACAACATGAAATCTGAGTGAGGTTTGGTCATTTATTCTTGAACAAATGACTCGAAAACAAAGTACAGACTGGGATAAGATTATGCAAGAACATGTAATATCACAAAATTTGCGTTACATAATTGCAAAATAGAGACGACTAGAAATGAAGTCTTATCCCTGAAGGAATTAATCTAATTTTTCTTTTCGTAGCGCATGATTTCCTTCCATTTTTTCGCGATATACCTCTATCCAACCAAAAACATCCTTATCATTTACAGAAAAGCTCTAGAATAACTGAAATCTATTCGTTGGCTCTGCATTCCTTCTCAACTGAGTATGAGCTTCTTGTCAATGAAACGATTAACAAAAATGCCCCTTAGAAAGCCTTAGAAAACTTTTGCTTCATTCTTTCAAAGTAATAACTGTATACAATTTAAGACTTGCGACTTTGTCATAAGTTATTTTGTAAAACGGGCCCGTGGTGCGTAGGAGGAGTAAGCATCCCCAGTCGATCGGTCACACCCGCCGTGATCCCTATATCTTGATCAGGTAAATCCATTTATCTTTAGTCAAAATCAGTGTGCCACGAACGATCTAACAATAGGTATGAAACACGCCAGACAGCATTTGACCCAATGATAGGTTGTATTTGCAAACTACGTAGTTATAACGACCATATAACAGGGCCGTAAATTACATGGAGGCGGAGGAGGCAGCTGCCTCCTCCAACTTTTGAGCCAAAAAAAATTAAAATTTAAAGTTCATTAGAATTTATGATGTTTCCAATAACTAAGAACATGATACCTCCCTTAAAAAGCATTCCAAATCTTTCTTTTAGAATGAGTTAGTCAAGTAACATCTTAGAAGGCCCTAGAATCAAGGATTTTGCACGAAACGTGTTCAGTGTGCACAAAATGTGCTCAGCGTCTGGGGGCCTGGGCGGCCCCCAGACCCCCGCCTAATTTCCTGCCTCCTCCAACTTGAAGGTTAATTTACGGCCCTGTATAATTTGCGAAATGCTTACTTTAAACGATACTGTTGAAACCCCTGTACCATCAACATGTTTGTCATTAGCTTGCCTCGATTTAAAAACTGACCATACGCAGAACAAGCTCTTGCGTATCGAATCAGTTGAGAGATATAAACTCCATACGCAGGTGATAATGGTTGGTTGTTGATTGATTGATTGAATATTGTTTAACGTCACTCTTAAGAATATTTCACTCATATGGAGACGTCACCACTGCTGGTGAAGGGCTGCAAAATGTCGGTCTATGTTCCGCGCTGAGGGCCTCTGAGCAAGGAGAGATCTTTATCGTGTCACACCTGCTGTGACACGGGACCTCGGTTTTTACGGTCTCATCCGAAGGACCTCCCCATTTAATCGACTTCTACGACAAGCAAGGGGTACTGAGGACATATTCTAACTCGGATCCCCACGAGAATAGGGGATAATGGAATATTGCTACATAAATATGGGAAGTTGACGATGGAGAAGCTTAAATCATCCCGTTGAGTTGTTAGTTTGTCGTTAATATATACTTTCAATACAATATCTAAGTATGAAGCAGAAGTGAACGACTCTGTGGTGTCTTTTATTTCGAGCTCGCAGGGATATATCGAATCGACATGTGAATGGAAGTCATTATTGTTAATAGATAAAACGTCGATATTTTCCTTCTCACGTAGAAGTTTCTGAACAAATTCTGCTTCATATGAATATAAAAACAGGTCAGCTAACAAAGGATCACAATTCGTGCCCATGGGAATTCCGACAGACTGTTACAAGACATGATTGACTGTTTTCCGCCACACGCAACAATTTTTCAGTTATCTGGTGACGCCCAGTATTTTATTGGTGGAAGAGAAAACCCAAATACAATGTATCACCAAAGATATTGTCAATGAGGAACAATAGCATGTTTTTTGTTTCAATTTCAGAATACTTGTGTTTGGAATCAGAGTAGTGTTTAACAAAGTAATTTTTAGGATGACTGATCACTAGATAGGAATATTTCCGTTTTCCATTTTTGTTGAAGAAGCAACTGTCTATGATTTCAAAATATCTAGTCTTTAATTTATCGTGAGGAATGGTCGTGTAAAGTGTTGATATGACCCACCAACTGGGATACCAAATGAGCCTATGACTGAAGCATGGTTAAGTACAATGAAGAGCACGTAATGAAAATGTGCTCAAAAAGTTTAATAACCTCGAGGTCCGAACTAACTTCTAATTAAATAAGATGAAATGGTTGACTTCTGACGGATTCCACGTCATGTTGGTATTCATGACAGCACTAAACCATACAACATTGTATGCCAGGACGAAGTGATTATTTCAAGAATACTTATAGGTCATTTCAAATTCGGACATTCTTACCTACTCAACAGAGAACTTCAGCCTAAATGTATATCTTGTGACTGTCCATTAATTTATAGGTCACATCCTTTAAGAATGTAATAATTTTTCATCCATAAGAAAATGTGCAAACAATGCAAGAACGTTTTACAATAGATGTTTTGCACACTCGGTACCGCCATATTTAATTACCTAATTATATATGCGTGTCAAAGGTCATAGGGGAAAAAACGACGTAATCATGGACGCAGCCTTTTGACAAATCAACGATGTATTGCTTTTTCCCCCAAAGTTTATAATGATTTATCCCTTATATTATGATACAATTTGTTTACATAATAGGTAAAGAGGACCAAAAGTTTACTTTAGCATATCTTTTATGGAAAAGTTCCTTTCTAGAATTTCTAAGAGAAACTATTTATTGGCACTAATGTTGCTTTTCATACCCATGTTTGAAGATTCCATTTCATAATAAAACAATCATTTTTACACTTAAAAATCTTAATTCTGAATTGCATAAAAATGTAAAATTTCGATAATACCCCTCTACCGATTACTGGACCCATTGTATTGTGATGTTTTTAGGGGGGTATTTATTATTAATGGTAATTTTACAAAGAGAATAGATTAAAATGCATTACAACAAATCACGGCAGTATTATCCAGGCACGTCGTAGCATCCCTTTTCAAGGGAGGGGGGGGGGGGGTTACAAAATATAAATATTGACAACTACTACGATCTATACAGATAATATTTTTTAAAAGAAAATTTTACAAAAAAGGGGCGAGATTATACGTACGACCGACGACAAATTTTGAAAAACACTTGTAGTCTACATAGTTAGTGAAAGTCAGGAATAATTCAGGGCTTTTCCAACCCCCTTCTCTCCTTACACTCGTCAAATACACCCCATCTCCTTACAATAATACAAACCCTCCTTTCTTAGAATCGTCTATTACCCCCCCCCCTCCTTTTCCTTACACTCGTCTTATACACCCCTTTCTCTTTACACTCGTAAAGAGAAGGTGGTGGTTTAATTCAGACTGCTGAAAATGGATTGACTAACAGTTGGGTATTGGTTGGTGACCCACCACCTAAATTGCCTGGTTTATAATTAGTATCTTTATTATTTGCAATAAAGTGTCTAGCTTTAATATATATAGGCCTACATATGTTATTGCATAGAGAAGTGAACTTTGAACTGGTCATTTGTCAAAGTTAGAGATAAATTAAATATAATTGTGTAGACATCTCGTTTGATTTTTTTTTTTAAATTGTCAGAAGAAATGTTATATTTCTCACCTGTTTACATATTCTAACTTAAATTTAAGACCGTGTTCCTACATTGTGATAAAGAGTGGGCTTACTGGACAAGGGAACTCAAATCTGCTCATATTTCGTTGACGCAATCCCGTAAAACGGCTGACATATCAACACAGTGTTAAACTCAAAGTAAATACAGTGTTAAACTCAAAACAATCAATATTGGAGCCAGTCTCTACCTTCATTCGTGTGCATGGCTCCAAGTTTGATTTTATTCAATATCAAGAAAAACTGTTTTTAAAGACTTCAGCGTGCCCTTCTTTTGTAATAGCCAGGATCCCTCATTACTGAGGTAAAGTGATGCAATGAGAATCTACCAATAATGTTTTTGTGTACAATGGTAGATGGACTGAGGAATGGTGGATATATAAATTATCTTTACGTTAAGTACGATAATGATACATGATGCAATAACCAAAGTTATCACTGACGTGGAGACTGCATTATCGAGTCAATTACACAGCAACATAGAGAACACGTGCTTCCTTAATCAATGAACAGAATTTTACAGAACTGAACAAACCACACGGCAATGATATTGGCATAACTTGGAATGGGGAACTTCTCGAACGATTCCTACCAAGGTGATTCCTTCGTGGAACAGCCATTGCTACCTGCGCAATTGTACAATTTCCTAGCTGCGTATTTGATATTTACAGGTAACTAAAACATACCTTTATATGATATAAAACACGAGCTTAGTCTTTCTTTTATTGAATAACGATGCATTTCCAAATATTGTTTTTATTTCCTTTTTTTAAATGAATGTGATATTTTATTAAATTATTATACAGGTGAATTATTATACGAAATTACCGGTAACTAATATACTCTATGCGCTACTGCTTTAAGTGCCTTTAATTGTTTTGCAGCTGTCGTTTCACTTACTGGAAACTCGTTGGTAATTTACATTTTCCTGAAAAGTAACCTTGCAAGATCTCCAGCCAATTTCTTCATGATCAACATGGGAATAGCTAACCTGTTAGAATCTTTACCTGGGTATCCGATGGCAATCATATCAAATATAAATCATAGGTAAGCGTATTTCCCTCCATATTACCAGTAAATTGTCACAAATGTTTCAAAGTAACTTTCAAGTCCAATATTGTATTATTTCAAATCATTATTTTTGGTGTCGTGGAAAGAGGGGTATATCGAGTTTTGTTTTGGATAATCCAAGTGACAATGTATTGGTTATGTTTTGGGGGTTTATTACGGGGGTAGTCGAATTACGCAAAGGAAATATGCTTTCTATTATACATCTTTTTGATAAAGATATAGTGTAAAGATTGGGAACTTTAAAGTTATTTCTGTTTCGTCGGAGATCCGTAGGTGGGGCTGATGATGAAAGTACTAATGAAGGGCTGGATATTTAAAGATTTATTGGGGTGGACTGAATGTGTCGGCTATTAAAGGGACTGGTTTACGATTTCTCCCCAAATTTTGTTTTTCGTTTTAAATGATAAAAATCTACAGGCTACTATATTTAGAAGGTTTCACAAAAAGTTAAAGTTATTCATCATGACAGAAGCTCACAATGGAGAGTTTATTATTTGTTTTGAAAACAAAATATGAGGTGTGTTATTGTTTACGACATTTTCAAAATAAATGGATATTGATCCAAGTTTGTTATAAATATCACATCTCAAGCATACTTTAAGTAAAATGTGTCATTTAAAGGTTAAAAATTTGTGATTGTACAAAATGAAGATGCTTTATATTACAAAATTAACGTTTCACTGGTTTGTTTGTTTACATAAAAAGACCCGAGTCTTTGTTTACATAACACAGAATCAAAGCTGAAATAGTGCTCTTATCCTTGCATTCAGGTGGTCCAAATTTTGGTTGTAAACTTTAAATTAGTTATATTTTTGAAATTTAACATCAAAAATGAAAAATATTTCTTGCGAAAAACGTGCACCAGTCCCTTTAAGTACCGATGGAGGAATAGAATATGCAATTCCCGAGTTGCCCAACAGTTATTTACCTATTTTAACACTTGCGCAAGGTGAGACGCAAAACAATATTTCGTACACACACGTCGAGTACAGCTGCTTATCGCGGCTTTCATCGAGATAGGTGGGTCAGTACCTGATTAATTGTATCTTGTTTAACGTCCCGCTTTAAGAATTATCCCCCCTATGGAGACGTCACCATTGCCGGTGAAGGGCTGCAAAATTATGGCCCATGCTTGGTGCTTACGGCCTTTGAGCAGCGAGGGGTCTTTATCGTGCCATGCCGCCTCGGTTTTTGCGGTCTCATCCTAAGTACCGCCCCATTTAGTCGCCTCTTACGACAATCAAGCCGTACTGAGAACCTATTCTAACCCGGATCCCCACGGGTAAGCATTACCGGGTGCTGCAAGTACAATTTAAAATAATTGTAAGGAATTGTGTCGGTATATATGATCGCCGATACCTGTTGACCTGCAATGTTTGTTTCACTATACATTCACGGAAGGCTTGTCATTGTAGGTGGTCTTTTGGTTTTATCGGCTGTCAGTTCTATGCTTTCTTCGTATTTACCGGTGCCGTATGCAACATCACAACTTACTGTTTTCTCGGAGTATACCGTTATGTTATGTTCAACAGTCCGACATGTAAGTACCCTCATGTTCAATCTTTTGTACTTCCTAGAACAGTTTTATGGTTCTGATGAATAAGATTCCGCAACGACTCAGTTTTCGTGATTTTGTTTGTACAAGTGAACTCTATCACCATAATTTCAAACCCCAACAAATCTATACAATGTATATAATGTTTCAGAAACAAATCTCAACAAAACTGTAAAATCCCCCCCCCCCCCCCCCCCCCCCCGAATTCAAATAATTTTACAATATCTTTAGGTTATTCATCTGATTTATCATTATTATTCTTTCAGTCGAGCACATTCGTGGTAAGAAAATTGGAATTTTCATATGCCTCACATGGTCTTACGCCTTTCTTTGGGGCTTTTGTCCATTGGTTGGTTGGGGAAGGTATGGCTTGGAACCGTTCGGAACCTCCTGTTCCATCGATTGGACAGATAAATCAGAGAACAACCGCTCCTATATTATGTCCGTATTTCTCTTTATTCTGGCTATACCTTTTGCCATGATTATCATCTTTTACGCCAAAATTTTCTTCAAGATCAGAAAAACCGTCTCCGCTGCCGTAGATTGTGATCCTGGTGTCCCCATCAGAGACCCACGTCATGGTGTAAAATCCGAAAGCAGAGCCATACAGGACACCATTTTGGAGGTAAATATAGGAGGTTAATGAGAAAAAGTTGTAACTTGTTTGCCCAATTCTCTATTTTGTAATCCTAGTTATACTCACCTTTTCATACATAGCTCTCTTTGATTGATTCCTGTTGCACTGAATAGTTCTGTAATAAGAATCTTCAACATAGTAATCAATACTAGTATTAAGAGAATTGTATTCACGTATTGTCTGATAATATTAACTCCTAATGCAATGCGATTCAGTTCAAATATTATTATTTTTCTCTCTCTTTTCCAGAATATAACGAGATCAGTGGTCGTATTTCTCATCGCATGGACACCCTACGCCTGTCTGGCAGTTTTGTTGACATTTAGGCTTAATGTTTCTGTTTATTTCCTACTCGTGGCAGCGCTGCTTGCAAAGACACAGTGCGCAGTCAATATTTTCGTGTATGCTTTGGGATTTTCAGATTTTCGTAAAGAACTAAAACGCTGTTTTCGTACTAGGATACAATAATCGCGCTTTCTCAGAGAAATTATACCAATTCTATTAAGTATGAGCTAATAGTTCTTAATTATATCACTCCCTACACAATAAACGGATCACCGATACCTTTACCTTCACAACTAATGGGAAAGGGAGTGATAATGGGCCTCATTTTCCCATGCTTCTTGATACTTTCGAGATAAATTCTCAAATACAATTGAATCGATCTACGTTTATTTTATTAGTCATCAATCATACGGTAGTTTTAATTTTTTGTTTAATGTTGTGATTTGATCCTACTTTCGGAAGGTCGGTGGTCTCTTCCCAGATATATTGTATCTGGGTTATCTCTTCCATCAACAAAAACTGGGCGCCACCAGATAACTGAAAAATTGTTGAGTGTGGCGGAAAACATCAAAACAACAGTCTTACGGAGACCAACTTCTCTGGTCTGCGCGGGTTCGAATCCCGCTCGCGGCAGTAAGTGAGAAAGTTTCCCAGTTTACTTTCGGAAGGTCGGTGGTCTGTTCCAAGGTACATTGTATCTTGGTTCTCTCTTCCATCAACAAAAACTGGGTGCCACCAGATAACTGAAAAATTGTTGAGTGTGGCGGAAGACACCATCATCCTTTGTAAGGCCTTCCTTTTTTCATTATTTTACGTTTCTTTGAAAAATTTTCATTTATGTTGAAGCTGCGCTTAAAATACAATAAATTATATGCTGATTAGTGCATTGCTATCCGGGCCATCGAGATATCTTGATCGTGTCAATTGCTGCAGCAGCTATGTATGACCATGTATACAGAAGTGTGTGTGAATATATTCTGTTGAAAGTCATAAATTGATGTCGAATGGATAGTTAATCTCCCGACATCGATGACATCCCATTAGTATTTAAGATTCACCCGTACATGTTTGAACTCGCTGCTGTGTCACATCTAAGAGAAATTCCGTCAGCAAACATAATATTACAATTCGACATTGACGGACTTAGACTGAGATCCCGGTCACAGAAAGGATGCCGGATTGGGACTGTTTTGGTAAAATTATCATAGAGTGACGTTTTGTTCGCAAACGTTTTGTGTTCCCTTGTAGATCATAATATATTTTTAAAACATTAGAGGTCTGTACATGCAGAGTGTGATATGCATTAGCCAATCTAATTAAAATCTATTCTTTTCTAACTGTTACACTGGAGATGGTAGAGCTGAGATCTGCTTTTAATTAGACTACTACAGTGTGTGTTTAAGAGGGAGAGAGAGCGAGGGAGAGCTTGTCATTTAATGCATGGGGCCAAACGTCATAACCTATACAATATAATTGTCCCACTCCCTACTAATATATTGTACGGTGTAACCGTTGAGACGAGTGAAGCCCAATAACATCTTGCAACACGACTTCTCTAGACATTTTATCCGCCTCTTCATTTAACGCGGGAAATATAACGCGGTGGATGTAAACAGTTACATTGTGATGTCATACTAGCTGCAATTATTTTCTTTTTTCAAACCAAGCAAAAACAAAACGTTTGAAGCGATGAGAAAGCTTGTCTGGAATTTAAAAACGTTTATGGTACTTTCTAAACAATCTAATTATTTTAATTACGGGTTTGTCATATTTTACCGGAAGCATTATGGGTAATACTCATCTTTTTTCAGCTGATGAATATTTCAACAAGACACTCGAATGTCTCCGTAAATCTCCGACAAGCTCTTCTGATATTTACGGAAAAAGCAGAGCGTCTGGTTGCACGAGACTAGTTGATGAAGAGCAAATCACGTGACTCATATGTGTAATCATTGGAGCGAGCTCGTCGCGCCGCGAGCTTCGCTCGCTATGAAAAAAAGGGGTTGTTGTTGTTACCCATTATATAGTTGCAATTCTTTCACTTCGTTGGCACGCAGCACCATTTTAAATAAAGCCGCTGTATTTCAAAATTCTTGACAATTATTAACTACGATTTTTTTCGACTTTTTATTTTAACCGGGGGGGGGGAGGGTGTCATTTCGCACATGGTGTCAATATTCAAAACTTCAAGCCCGGGGGAAGGGGCAGTAAACCAACATATCGTTGCATATGAAATCAAAAGTGCATATAAATAAAAAGGGTATGTTACACAGAAAATTTTGTGGTTGTCAGACCCGCGGCGACTTTGATTGCCTCAATACCCGGTAGGCTATAAGAGTTCTCGAAGTCAGTCTCTGATTATGTCCAATTCGAAGGACAATGAGCCTATTAATGTAAACAGAAATGTCGAAATCATAAATTAAATGCGTTAGAATGCAATATGTAGGTTTGTCATTAAAGGTGGTTTTCCGTTGGTTTGAAGTATTCTAAGTTTTGTTCTAAGTTCACAAAATTTCTCCGACTTGCCTCGTTGGTAAAAGTAAAGAAACTCATCTTTTTTGTGCTGATTATTACAGCTATATGGGACTTGTAACTGTTGAATCTCACCAATTTGTATCGATAGCCTGCTGTACATGTGCTGTTCACAACTTGTGTAAATGTTTTCATTCATTCATTTTATTCGCTCAAACCACAATGGAAATGGTACATGAGGTACAATACAGAAATTTCATGTATCAATACAAGTAACGTCAGAGGAATGTATATAGGTATGCAAATAAACAAAGTGAAATATATACATATGTACAAAAAATTGAAGTTGTGTGTTAAGGAGAACAGACTAATTCATATATCTTTAAAATAAACATGCACAGGGTTTTAACATTATTCGTTGACTTGATTTCATAAAATGTCTACATTTGGTCTCGTACAATATTGTGTAGATATTCTTTTCTTATACCGCATAAAGCAAAGCACTCTAGTACAAAATGATACTATTCATCTACAATTTCTGTTTCATTACGTAAAACACATAATCTGTCGTTATATCGTATACTAAACCATCGGCCAGTCTCTACTGGGAGGCGATGGTTCGTGGTACGAAATTTCAAAAAGATGCTACCGAGTTTCTTAGGTAGATGTTCTAGATAAGTTTCCAGACCAAAACTTGTTTTAAAAATTATGTACATTGTACCCTTGGGAGAGCTAAAAACATCACTTGACCAAGTCTGGACAAATTGATCCTGAAGACTTTGTTTACAGCGCTTCACCACGATTGACATCTGGCTTTTTGCAATTTCGATACAAAATAATCACTAAAGCACGCTTTATATTGAAAAAAATAATACCAGCACTATGTAAAACACCATATTTTTATAGAAATTTATCAGCAATAAAAATAGTGGTAAAAATCCTTTAAAATGCCTGGTGAAGATACTTAGTTAAGCGTCTTGGGGTTTGCCCGGGTCATGACCGAAAATCGAATCGGGCACCTACCGGTTGTGTGCTGCTCGTAGCTAATCGACAAAACACTTCTTTTCATCTCTGTTCTCTAATTTTTGTAGAAAATAATGAACTAGTATATTTTATGTCACTTTAGTATACTCTTGATGTCTTCGTGTCCGGCGTCGTCCGTTAATATCCCAACAACTTTTTTCTAGGTTAAACGTTGTTATATGGAAATACCAGAAGCTCATACTTGTTACCCAAGTATCTATAATTAGATGATTTGCAATGAGTAATGACAAAATGTCCATATCAATAAAATGATAGATTTTGTTTCTTTGTTGTTTTATGTTCCATTCTGGATTTCTCATATCTACGTCATTGGCTGTTTGCAAACATTCTCTCACCAGAGGACCCGTTACGACAGCTTCATTTCCACCTCTGTCAACGCTTGAAATCATGTGAATATAATCACATGATATGAATAGACATGCCCGTTTCCTTTCCCTTTGGAAGTTCTAGCAACAGGTGATTCATCAGACTCTTTTCATAGCCCACTGGCACTTTCTTAATCTCCACCACGTGAATGCCCTCCACGGCGTGAATGCCCTACATTCATACGCATATTACAAAGTAGTTCCAAATTAAGGATAAGAAAATAGCGATTTTAAACAATTTTAACTACAGTAAGCATCAATTTCACTGCACCAAAAGCATTTTATGATATGGCTAAATATTTAGTCCAAAAGATAAATGTTGGATATTAGAAACTTTTTAAAGATTTCTGTAAATTGACCGTTGACAGAGGTATAGTGCCAGTAAAGCACGGAACTCTGGAGGAGAAAATCGTTGGCGATGTGCTAAATATCCATAGTCAAAATCAGTGTGCTAAGAATGGTCTAACAATCGGTATGAAACACGTCAGACAGCATTTGACCCAATGCTAGGTTGTATTGACGAACTAGATCGTTATAACGACCATAGAATGTGTGAAATGATTACTTTAATCGGGACTGTTGAAACCCCTGCACCATCAACTTGTTTGTAAGTAGCTTGCCTCGATTTAAAAGCTGACCATACGCAGAACAAGGTCTTGCATATCGAATCAGTTGAAAGATATAAACACGATAAGCATGCGATAATGGAATAGTGCTACATAAATATGGGAAGTTGACGATAGAGAAGCTGAAATCATCCCGCTTGTCATACAGTTGAGTTGTCAGTTTGCCGTTAATGTCTACTTTCAATAAATTAAAATATCTAAGTATGAAGCAGAAGTGGACGACAATGTGGTGTCTTTTATTACGAGCTGACAGGGATATATCGAATCGACATATGAATGAAAGTTATTATCGTTAATAGACAAAACGTCGTCGATATATCTAAATGTCGATCCTGTGGGGATCCGAGTTAAAATAGGTCCTCAGTACCCATTGCTTGACGTAGAAGGTGACTAAATGGGGTGGTCCTTCGGATGAGACCGCAAAAACCGAGGTCCCGTGACACAGCAGGTGCGACACGATAGAGACCCCTCCCTCTCAAAGGAAATAAGCGCAGAGCATAGACCTTCACCGGCAGTGGTCACGTCTCCATATGAGTGAAATGTTCTCAGAGGGACGTTAAACAATATTCAATCAATCAATCTAAGTGTCGAATTGCAGGCCACAGCAAGAAAATGTTTTCTTCTCACGTAGAAGTTTTTGAATACATTGTGCTTCATATGAATATAAAAACAGGTCAGCTAACAAAGGATCACAATTCGAGCCCATGGGAATTCCAACATACTGTTGGAAGACTTGATCACCAAAGACCACGAAGATATTGTCAATGAGGAACTCTAGCATAAATACTTTTTATTTCAACTTCAAAGAACTTGTGCCTGGAATCAGAGTTGTGTTTTAATTAACAAAGTAATTTTTTGGATGACTGATTACTAGATATAAATATTTCCGTTTTCCATTTTTATGCCCCCGAGATCGAAGATCGGGGGGCATATTGTATTTGTCCTGTCTGTCATTCTGTAATACTGTCATTCTGTCTGAAACTTTAACCTTGCTAATAACTTTTGAACAGTAAGTGATAGAGCTTTGATATTTCACATGAGTATTTCTTGTGACAACACCTTTCCGTGGGTACCAACATTTTTTACCCCGTGACCTTGGAGTTTGACCTACTTTTTGAAAACTCTAACCTTGCTAATAACTTTTGAACAGTAAGTGATAGCGCTTTGATATTTCACATGAGTATTCCTTGTGACAAGATCTTTCCGTTACATTTAGACCTTGACATTTGACCTACTTATAATTTTTTTTACATTGGTCATAACTTCTAAATGGTAAATATTAGAGCTTTAATATTGCACATGAGCATTTCTTTTGACATGATCTTTCTACTGGTACCAAGATATTTGCCCTTGTGACCTTGGAATTGGCCATTATCGGTGGGCATTTGTGTTTCACAAACACATCTTGTTGTTGAAGAAGCGACTGTCTATGATGTCAAAAAGTCTAGTCTTTAATGCAAGGTGAAGATAATGAACAGTGATCAATCTCATAACTCCTATAAGCAATACAGAATAGATAGTTGGGCAAACACGGACCCCTGGACACACCAGAGGTGGGATCAGGTGCCTAGGAGGAGTAAGAATCCCCTGTTGACCGGTCACGCCCGCCGTGAGCCTTATATCCTGATCAGGTAAACGGAGATATCGTGAGGAATGGTAGTGTAAAGTGTCGAAAGAAAAACTGCAAATATATCAATAAAAAGGGAATGAATAGTGGCTGTATAAATTCATTGTTGAGATCACGGAAATCATTGTATAATTGACAATACCAGGATAGGAGTTATTGCCCTTCACAAAACTTTATATCAGGATTGATTATCTATGGACAATATTAACTTTTTCCACTGTCAATAGTGTATCAAAGTTTTTTGTTTTTTCCATTGAATAAAATTCCTTTGAGATATATATTTTTATCATTCGCAAAGTTTAAATAATTAAGATTTTTGTATAAACTTATTGACATCACATAAAGATGGTCTACCTCAAAGCAAATATGATTCAAAATTTTCTTCACCAGCCTTTTCATAAAAGATATTGCTTATACTCATCATTTGTCATCTGCTCTTAGCATTGATTTTGCATAGGCACTTGTGATAGTCTTCTTAGGGACAGGTAAAATGTATGATGTCAAAGCAAAATATTGAACCATTGAAATTTCACAAAAAAGTTCCAGACTTTCAGTGTTCTGTTACAATACTCAACAAGTTGATTTCTATTCCTCTGAAGGGAACTGACTGTGTCTGGAATCTCAAGTTGGTAAATTTCTTATGATCATCAAATTCTTCCGGTATGTGAACATCAGAGAGATCAGTGTTATCACGTGAACCTTGCACAGTAAAACACTGTTCCACACCTAAAGTGTCCTCTCTTTCAATCTCATTTTCAGTTTCTGTCAGAAAAAATGTTTAATCTTTGTTGGCCCGAAGTCTAGGGTCAATATCAACTTGCCTTTAATAAATAGATATTGATACGTGAAATATCAAATCCCTGTCTCCCATTCCCGTGGGGATCCGGGATTAGATTGGTCCTCGGTACTCACTGGGGGCCGTCGGGGAAACTCAAAACACACACAACCAAACATATTTCAAGTAGTTAACCGTCGTAAAATGGCCGAAATATTGCCAAAACGGTCCTTTTGATGAGACCGTGAAGACAACAGGTGTGGCACGATATAGATTCCTCCATCCTCAAAGGTCATAAGTGCCGAGCATAGTCCTAAATTTTGCAGCCTTTCACCAGCAATGATGACGTCTCCATATGAGTGAAAGATTCACAAGAGGGACGTTAAACAGTATTCAATCAACCTACTCAAAAGTTGTAGCCAAGGTTAAAGTTTCTGAAAAGTAGGTCATAGTCCAAGACCGAAGTCACTAGGTAAATGATACACAAAAAAGTATATATTAAGATTGATTGATGTTTTCCGCCACACTGAACAATTTTTCAGTTATATGGTGGCGCCCAGTTTTTTATTGGTGGAAGAGAGAATCCAGATACAATGTACCTGGGAAGAGACCACCGACCTTCCGAAAGTAAACTATATATTAAGAAATATCGCGTATTTCATTAATATTCCTCAACATTTGACAATTCTAAATCAAAAAATTTCCTATGTGAAACCACGCGTCCAGCGTCTTGATATGCGTCATGTGTTTATTTTAATTTTTCATCGTACCAGATCCCAGATGGAACAGACAATGCCCGTGGTACAACATCTTCGCTAGCCAAGGGTTTACGATCCGCTCCGCTTCTCTACAAACCCTTGGCAGATTTAGTGCGATTTTCGTAGCCTCAATTTTCAGCACATGATTGGACGCTGGGAAAGTCCACTACTCAATGAAAGAACGTGTTACGTTACATGTAGATCACGCGCTAAACAAAGGGATTTAAATATCCACAGCTGTCACTCGGCCGTGTATCAAATACATATCCAAATCAAGATTTTACTAAAAGATGGAATATTTGATGTTTTTGCTGTCACAGAGAGCAAACTTGATTGTCATATTTCCGATTCTGAAATTAAAATCAAAGGATACACTGTTATAAGGAGGGATCGTAATCAGCATGGAGGAGGTGTACTCATGTTTATTAAAGAAAAATGGACTGTAATGAACATATGCAAAGATGAAAATTTAGAATTTTTGACAGTAGATATCAAACTTCTTAATTCACCAAAAATCAATGTAGGAGTTGTTTACAGACCGCCCGATTCCAACTCACAATGGATAGAGAATTTCGAGGAGCAGATGGAGGATTTGTCAACTTCCTGTACCGAACAAGTTATTATGGGCGACTTCAATATAGACCAATTAAAGTCTTCAAGTTTTAAATCTGCGATGGAAACATGCGGTCTTACTCAAATGATAAACGAAACTACCCGTGTGACGTGCGATAGCAGTACGTTGATAGATCATATATATGTTAACCATCCCGTATTCTATAGCTCCAGGGGAGTAATGCCAATCGGGCTGAGCGATCATCACCTTATATATTCGATACGAAAGAAATGTAAAGCTGTTTCACCACTTGACCATATTCATGTAAAGTATAGAGATCAAAAGAAACTAATTGAAAGAGATTTTATTAATGATCTTAATGCTGTTGATTGGAACTCGCTGAAATCATTACCCGACATCGATAGCATGTGGTCGTCTTTCCATTCTATGTTCATGACAGTTGTCGACAAGCATATGCCCATAAAAGAACGACGTATCCGCAGTGACTCTGAGAAGTGGATAAACGATGATATTCTTTCAGAAATGCGACAGAGGGATATATTACACCGCCGAGCAATAAAGTCACGTGACGAATCCGACTGGAAATTATATAAGACCGCAAGAAACAGGGTTGTGAACAAAATTAACGATGCTAAACGCGAATTTGTGGAAAGTGCAATAAATCAAGCCAATACAAAACCAAAAGACATGTGGAAAAAATTAAAACAATTCTTACCAACGAAATCGGCAACCGCTACGCCAACATATTTAGAAATGGACGGACATCCTGTTACAGATACAAAAGAGATGGCCAATACTTTTAACGACTTCTTTTGCGGCATTGGACACAAATATGCAGAGAAATTTGACAGTTCATTGCCTGAAATTGAACAATTAATGCCTAGGGGGTCTTTTAGCATTCCAAATATTTCTATTAATTTTGTCAGAAATGAAATAAATGCTATGTCAAATTCGAAGGCTACGGGGTTAGATGCTATTTCTGTAAAACTGTTGAAAATTAGCTCGGGTGTGATTGGTGAAATTTTAACATATCTGTTAAACATGTCTATAAAAAGTGGTGTGGTTGCATGAGAATGGAAAAAAGCTAGAGTTACCCCTCTTTTTAAATCTGGTGACAATTTTATGGTGAACAATTATCGACCCGTGTCAGTTTTAGCAATCGTGAGCAAAATTATAGAAAGGCATGTTTTTAACTCATTTTACGAGTATTTGGATAAAAACAATCTTTTAACGGAACATCAATCCGGTTTTAGACCACAGCATTCTTGCGAAACAGCACTTCATAACATTATTGATAAATGGTTAAGTAATATAGATAGTGGCAAATTAACAGGTGTTCTTTTTATTGATCTTAGTAAAGCCTATGACACTGTAAACCACCAGGTATTGTTACACAACCTTTCATCATTTGGTATTTGTCAAAATTCTTTTAAATGGTTTCAGTCTTATCTTAGCGGAAGATCACAATGTGTTAGATGGAAAGGTGTTTTGTCAGATGAAAAAGATGTTACAATAGGAGTGCCTCAGGGGTCCATATTGGGTCCATTGTTCTTCATTTTATTTGTTAACGATTATCCTAAATGCCTAAAGCACTCAAATGTCTCTATATATGCAGATGATACATCTCAGGATGTTTCACATCAATCTATTGATGTTAATGAGCAAAGGTTACATGATGCTCTTTTAAACTCTATGAAATGGATGGAAAGTAATAAACTTACGATGAATTTAGCGAAAACACAATGTATGTTGATTGGCACTGCACAAAAACTCTCAAAGTGTAGAAAAATGTGTATCAAAGTAGGAGATATTGTTTTAGATACTGTTAAAACGGCCAAACTTCTTGGGGTACAGATAGATGAATGTCTAACCTGGTCTGTACACATTGATTCTTTATGCAAGAAACTTTCACAGAAAATAGGCATTTTACGTCGTTTGCAAACTTTTATGTCAAATGCAGCATTATTGAAACTTTATAACACTGTTATATTTCCTCATTTTAATTATTGTTGCACAGTTTGGTGCTCAGCCAAAAACAGGGTTTTTATTGACAGACTTTTTAAGTTACAGAAAAAGGCAGCCAGAATTATATTGAAGGTGAAAGTAACTCAAACTTCTACAGCTGATATTTTTAGTGTTCTTAAATGGATGCCTGTTCATGATTATTTTGTATATAGAAAACTAGTGCTTGCTTTTAAGGTTCTTAATAACATGACACCAGAATATATGAACGTTTTTAATTTTGTCAGCCAAGTTAGTTCCAGAACAACAAGAAGTAGCGATAGTGGTAATTTTATATTTACCAAAAGTTCGAACTGAATATTATAAACGGTCTTTTAAGGTATCCTCCACAATTTTATGGAATCAGTTGCCCAAGTCTGTCAGAAGCCGTGGTTCTATTACATCTTTTAAATCAGCATATTTGCAGCATTATTTCTCAAATTTAAAGTGATATATAGATATGATGTGTATGTATGTGTGTGTATGTATATGTGTATGTGTATATGTATATGTGTGTGTGTATATATATATATATATATATATATGTGTGTGTGTGTGTGTGTGTGTGTGTGTGTGTGTGTGTGTGTGTGTGTTTATTTTTCCCCCAGTGATATCGTGTGTGTATTTTATGTATATATTTTATATTATGTTATCTATTTTTCTATTCTCTTATTTATCTGTCTGTGAATATGTTTAAAACAGGACCACAATGTAAACTAGTCATTTGTACTAATTGTGCTATCCTGTCTAAATAAAAGAATTTATTATTATCCAAACCAATGATGCCATGTGCGCAGTTCAGACTCGTATCTGCGTAAAGAAGTGTATTTTATTTACTACAGTACTGTACCATAGGTTTAATATCAAACATCTCTTGTAATTCGTTGTTTTATGTTCTATCTATCCCAGATTTAGACAGTTTCGTCAGAGCTAATTTCCTCAATTTGGAATTCACCATATACACATGGGGTTATTTGTAGACGTAGACTCAACGACTACATATATTTCACGAGTTCACACATGTTTATTTTCTAAATAATATTCTCACTGATTTCTTTTTCAAGTATGCAATTAAGTGATAGTTAATATTTTGAATGATTTGCATACCACATTGCGTTACTCTCTGAGCTCAGCGATTTCTAAACAACGAGCGCAGCCATTTTTAAACAACTTTTAAACAGTAGCTGAAACACACATTTTCATTGGATAAGCATAATGTAATCCAAACAGGGTTGTTTTCTCCATCCGCTAGAGGGCATCACTCAAAGCTACGAAAATCGCACTAAATCTGCCAAGGGTTTGTAGAGAAGCGGAGCGGATCGTAAACCCTTGGCTAGGGAATATGTTACCTTCTTATCGTTTCTTCTTGTAGCATTAACGATTGATTTCACGAGCATGACTTTCCCACTCCAGTTTGTTATCATGCCCTCTTTCCATCTGCAGGACATTCGTTCATCTTATTTCCCCGTACTTTATTAACCGTTTTTTTTTAATTGTCTCAGCCTAGTTCGTTGTTGCGGAATTTCGCCGGAAACTGATAGCTAAAGATGGATGACCCATTTGAACGCAAAGGTTAATAGCTGGTGAAAACAAATATGTTCTCCCGAGACGGACGATCAACAGTCATTCAAAAATTGTGAGGGTGATCACCACAAGTAGTTAAATTTCAAAATTGTGAGGGTGATCACCACAAGTAGTTAAATTTCAAACGGAAGCCCTAGGATGAACTGCAACGGACGATGGATACGTAAAAACGAACGCACTGAAGGAAACTACCAAGTTCAGTTTTTTTATCTACCATAAGTGTTCTGGTTAATGAGTTGTGTCCTCAAGGACAAGATGGTGGATAATGAGGCTGAGCTTCCTTATATAGACTTGTCCAACCAATCACTGCTTGTCCTTATTGTCCAGATAAAATTTATCCAATCAAATAGTTGTTCGGATACGGCCATTCCAGACAGGACAAGACTATCACTAATTTCGGACACTGCAATTTTTGATGATAATTAAATCATATAAGGCATGAACAAAAACTTAGGTGATACCTCCACCACTTTCAGATACTGCAGGTCCTCAGAGAAAGTCCTTTAGCTCTAATAATCTCGTAACATTCGTTTAAACTATAAAATCTCATTTTTCGGGAGGATTCCATTCTTCATACCATTGAAGAACGGGAGGACCCGGCGCGTAGGCACAGTGATTGTCTTTTCCCAACAGGTTGAAACGCAAATGTAGGGGCACCAAGGAATTCAAATTGCCACCAGACACAAGAGTCAAAGCAGCTTACCCCCAAATCTGGAACTTCTTATCGTAAGTAAGGTTCTCCCAGCCCACTGCAACTTGACTCCATTGAATTTCAATGTGCTTTGGCGGGTTCTAAAGCATTTTCTTCTCATGTATGGTAGGAGTGGCATGACTATACCCCAGGTCTTCTTGCTGTCGGGGGTAGGTATAACAGTCTTTGTTGATGAACTTGAAAGACTCACTTGCTTCAGACATCCTCGCATCAGACACCCTAGGTAAACAAGTGACAGGGGCACTGGGGAGACCAAGGATTACCAGGGGATTCTGGTAAGTCAATAATCATGGAACCATCCACATCATTTCCAGACTGATAAATGATAGTTGGTACTGCGATGGTCGAAGGCTTTAGGCCGGGAGAAGTACGAGCCATCCCAATTTGCTAAAACCCAGAATTCAGGTCCATAAAACTGAGCCATTTTGAACTAGACCACGAATCCAGACACTCTTCAATACGTAGAAGGGGGTGAACATCATAAACAGAGACGTCATTTGGTTTACGATAATCGACACAAAACTGGTGCAGCCATCATTCTTGGTTACTAGAATAACTAGGGGGAATCATGCGCTGTTTTAAGGCTCAATAACATTGCTGTGCAGTATCCTTTCTAGTTCCTGTTTCTCAACCTCGTGTTTACCACAGGGAAGTCGTCAGGAGGGGGGGGGCTGTCGGATTGGGTTAGCTAGACCTGTATTCTGTGCTGGACGAGGTGAAAGGAAAGATGAAGATAACGAACAGTGATCAATCTCGCAACTCCTTTAAGAAATACAAAATAGAGAGTTGGGCTAACACAGATCCCTAGATATACCAGAGGTGGGATCAGGTGCCTAGGAGGAGTAAGCATCCCCTGTCGACCGGCCACACACACCCGTGAGCCCTTATACCTTGACAAGGTAAACGGAGTTATCCGTAGTCAAAATCAGTGTGCTAAGAATGGCCTAACAATCGGTATGTAACATGTCAGACAGCATTTGGCCCCAATGGTACGTTGTACCGACAAATTAGATTGTTTTAACGACCTTAGCATTTTCGAAATTCTTACTTTAAACGAGACAGTTGAAACCCCTGCACCATCAACATGTCAGTAGCCTGCCTCGATTTAAGAAGGTCGTGCTCTGCCAAGATTATCTGGGGACTAGGACATCTTCTTGATTTATCAGGAGAGTCTCTAGTTGCTCTGCTTCGTCTTTCGATACATGTGGAGAGTTGCGTCCCAGAAGGTCAGTAAGGTGTTCTAGCAATTTGGATTGGATATCGTTTGCAAGCTATGGAGGTTTACGAGTTGACATGGTGTCTTTCGTAGTAAAATTCGTAAATGCCAATCTGGAGGTTCATATTTATGTAGCAATATTCCACTACACCTGCATACGGTGTTAAAATCTATCAACTGATTCGATACGCAAGACCTTGTTCTGCGTATAGTCAGATTTTAAATCGAGGCAAGCTACTTACAAACAAGTTGATGGTACAGGGGTTTCAACAGTCTCGATTGAAGTCAGCATTTCGCAAATTCTATGGTCGTTATAACGATCTATTGCGTCAATACAACCTATCATTGGGTCAAATGCTGTCTGACATGTTTCATATCGATTGTTAAGCCGTTCTTGGCACACTGATTTTGACTACGGATAACTCCGTTTGCCTGATTAGGATATAGGGCTCACGGCGGGTGTGACCGGTCGACAGGGGATGTTTACTCCTCCTAGGCACCTTATCCCACCTCTGGTGTGTCCAGGGGTCCGTGTCTGCCCAACTATTTATTTTGTATTACTTGTAGGAGTTATGAGATTGATCACTGTTCGTTATCTTCACCTTTCATATTAGGGTAAAGAGTAACTGGAAAGTCATTGAAATTCTATACAACTGCAAACTGGTTCCAACAGTGGTTGTTGATAATGCCGGAAATGAGGGTAAGGTGTCTTTTTTGCAAGGAACTCGTTTCAGGTGTCTCTACAAACCAAACTCTCATAAATCATCATCTTATTACATTTTATTTGTTTTACGTCTCTTTGAATTTTTTTTACTTAGCGCAGTAGCAGGAAGGGGTTTCTTACGTGCCAATGCCTGCCGCGACACAGGACCCTCTTTTTAAAATAATTTTCGAAAGACCAGTGATTCGAATGCCGATTTTCTGTTTGTTTATGGGTTTGAACCGAAGTGGCGATATACCATCTTTTAAAGCAATACAAGCTGTAACTGACGGCATTTTTTCAATTATCTAATTATGCATCAATTAACTCCAATCGGTATAACTGATATAATCCCCAAGATCTGAAGAAAAATTCAGCAAAATAAACAAGAGAATATAGTTTGGGAGTATACCTACAATGAGCGTTTCGTATAAACCGCCATTGCTTCATATACACGGACATGGGAACGATGATTGCCGAACATAATTGGGTTGCTGAGACCGACGTCATATAATTATACAAAGATGGAAACTGACGTGAATAACTACACGTTCCGTTTGTTTAAAATATTACATCGTTTCATGAATGACAAGAAGTACTATATTAGTGTTAGAAAGTAATAATTACGCAAATGTGCAACTCAAATGTAATTTTGATAGTGAATTTTCTATAAAATTGACATGTTAAATTGTTTACAATTCTGACATGTGCTCAGTGCCTCTCTTTCGCTTTTTTCCGAACTGGTGACCTCCGAGGTCAATGTACATAGGAACAGGAATTACTGACAGGATGACAATGATTCATGAATCGACATTTTCTGCTGATTTGACGGGTTTATTGCTTCAGATTCACTCTGAATCTATTAAGTTGGATGTATTTAATCACAAATACGTTAAATATTTGTTTGTTTTCTTATTTTTCAATATATTTACCGTCAGTTACAGCTTGTATTGCTTTAAGTATTGGTTTCTAAATGCCAAGTGTTTGGCAAAGGAGCAATCATTACCCATGTTTACGCTTAAGTTTGCACGAGTGGGACTCGAACGCACGACCTTTCGATTTAAAAATAAACCCTTTACCGCTCAGCTACTGCTTGGCCTCGTTAAGTTCCATCTACATTATAGAGCATGATTTTAAATCCTGTAAATGTCGAACTGTGTATGAGATTGATTGATTAATTGTTTAGGGTTTAACGTCATTTTGACAATATTTTACGGCTTTTTGTGGAAACCTCCAAATTACGAATAAAACACGTTTAATGGTGGTGATTAAACGATATTTTTCCTGAATTATAGACATGAAATTAACACACAAAAAACCAGCGTTTACAATTTGTCATTAGCACACACGGAGGAAAGTGGACCGTTTATTCGGAATTCATAGTATTTAGTGTGTTTTATTTCTTTACATGATATTTGATTTGACATTTATTATTGTAAATTATAGTCACATCTCTGAAATGTCACATTGGGATATTATGCATATATACACGTACACTATATACAGGGGTGCCTTACATCGTTTACTGTCTCTGAAAGCTTGAGGATGATATCCAAAATATGTTTGGTTCTTTGCTTCCTTGCGTACGAAGTCGGAGTCGCTAGTGGTACGTTTCTTTATATATTTTATAGTCAGAATATATTTCGAATTATATTAAGAAATATATTACAAAACTTATCCATATATTTTGCGGAAAATCTCTCCGATTGGAAATCATTTGAAAGTTATATCAATACGCAATTCCCGAGATGTCCGCTCCTCTGTGACGGAGGTACTTTCAGTATTCTATTGAATGCTTGCGGTTTTGTAGATGACCATGCATGGGTGTTCATTAACTAACAATATCAAGAAGTTTGAATTGGGCCATTGAATTTAATATATAATCAGTATTAATTTCCTCTTTGACACGATCGACACATTTCGCAAAGAGATATGGTGAATTTTGAGTTTTATTTGAGGCATTTAAAAAAAATATTCATAACCTTGCGGAATTTTAGTTTCCTTTCTGTTCGGATGTTTTAGGGACTGGTAATCATTCTTATTGCGGTAAGCATTGATTTTTTTACCCCATCGCGTGTGGACGAAATGTTTTACATCTCGTCGTAGATACATGTAAAGAGTTCAACGGAGGGAATTTAACCATTATATGGTAACTCGGAATTGAATATTGAAGTATGTTTAAACCAACATATCTTTTAAAGGGACTGATTCACGATTTTCCCCAAAATTTTGTTTTTCACTTTTAATGATCAAAATCTACTGTCTAATGTGTTTAAAAGATTTCACATAAAAATAAGGTTATACATTATCACAGAAGCTCATTTAATGGAGTTTATTATTTGTTTTGTAAACAAAGATTGTGGTGTTATTGTTTACGAAATTTTCAAAAGAAATAGATATTGATCAAAGTTTATCATATCTTTCACATTTCAACCATTCTTTGGGTAAAATATGTAATCTTAAAAGTTAAAATTTGTGACTCTGCATAATTAAGATGCTTTATATTACAAAATTATTGTTTCACGGGTTTGTTTGTATACATTAAAAGACTCGAGTATTTGTTTACATAACACAGATTTAAGACTAAAATATTGCTTTTATTCTTGCATTCATAAAGTCAAAATTTTGGCTGTCAACATTAAATGAGTTATATTTTTAAATGTTTAACATCAAAAATGAAAAATATTTTTCTCATAAATCGTGAACCAGTCCCTTTATTAAAGAAGAGGTTAAAAGTACCACTAGTCCCAAGGGCTATGAAATCTTATTCTGCATATGTAAACTGACTTCTGATATTACAGGTATCGCAACACGTTCGTTTAAAGTAAGCATTTCGCAAATTCTGGTCGTTATAACGATATGATTAACAAATACAACCTGCCATTGGGTAAAATGCTGTCGACATGTTTCATAACAATCGTTAGGCCGTTCTTGACTACGGATTACAGCGTTTACCCGATCGGGAATGCTTACTCCTCTTAAGCATATGATCCCACTTTTGGTACATCCAGGGGTCCATGTTTGCCCTACTCTTAATTTTGTATTCTTTATAGAGTTATGGGATTGATCACTGTTCGTTATCTTCACCTTTCATTGATCACTGTTCGTTATCTTCACCTTTCATTGATCACTGTTTGTTATCTTCACCTTTCATTGATCACTGTTTGTTATCTTCACCTTTCATTGATCACTGTTCGTTATCTTCACCTTTCATTGATCACTGTTTGTTATCTTCACCTTTTCTAATATTTAGCAACAATATAAAACAAGATTTGTTCTTAAAACTTTAATGCCCCCTAAAGTGCCTATACTAATGAAAGACTTTACATACTGCAATACATGTACATATAACATTAACACGATATGACTAATTTGGTTGCATAATTCACAATTTTTGGTGCATTCTTTTCTGCTTTTCCTAAATATGCACTGAATTTTTATACCGTATCGGGAAATCTAAAGAAATTTTTCAAATGATAAAAAGAATAATCTTTATAATAATTTATGCCTCACCCTGGAACCAAAACACGTACCCTCTCGGATCATGAAGTTTACAATTTTGGTAAAGGACTGCCTACTCTTTCTAAATATCTATTGACTTTCAATTGAACATCCATAACATTAAAGAAGATATTTAAATGTTTTTACACATATATACTCTATCTACCAAGTTTAGTCTCGTCCTGAAGTCAGAACCTCTATCCCGGGGATTATGAAATTTACAATTTAGGCAGAGACCTTCCTGCTCTACATTACTCTATATTTACGTTTTCTTACAAATGTTTGGTTGTAGAGAATATTACTTTTAAAATTGGTCAATTTGTGTCACATCCCAAAGGCCCTGGGGTGCAGGAATCCTGAAATTTACGATTTATGTCCCAAAGATGCTTCATGACATTTGATAAGAATTGTATTGATAGTTATCAAAAAATTTAAGATGTTCAATTGTTAGTAAAACTGCGATCTATTTTCATCACCTTTTACAGCGTACTGCCCAACAACGACTAGAGAAATGGCTAAATCTTGCATTACTGAAGACCGGAAATGCTCTGCAACGCCGCGCATGGTAAACGGTTGCTTTAATGGCTGCGATATTACATGTTCCGGTAAGTCTCGGTAATTTATTTGGCTTACAGCATATAGCGCTGACTTGAGAGTGTTTTACACCCGGTAGTGGGCCAGGGAGCTCGCTATTATTTAGTTTACAGCATATGATATAGCACTGACTCGAAAGTGGTTTACACCCGGTAGTGGGTCAGGGTTAGGGTAAGGTAGTGGGGTCAGGGAGCTCGCTATTATTGACCCCGGCACCGCATCAAATCCGAAATGTTCAACTGTGGTAAAAACTTCCCCCATCCACTAACTGCTGCGATTTTGAGCGTCTCCCAAAGGGTACTTAACCTGTAACTGTTGACGTCTCTGTTCGAGTGAAAAATGGTCGAAAGAGACTAAAACAACATTCAAGGAAACAAACAAAATATGTACTAAAAGATATTTATATCGTATTACTAGTAACTGACAAGCGAGAATCCTTCTATAAGTCAAACTTTTTCGAGAATATTCCTACAATATTGTATCCAGATTTAAGTCTCTCCTCTTCTTCATTGCCATTTGTAGATGTGCGTATTGTCGGGACGTAAAGATCCAAATATTTTGCTAAAAGTTATTGTGGATCTAAGAGGGTTGGAGGATGTAGTTTGGGAAGCGGGAGACATTTGTTTTTAACAAAAACAAATTATATTTCTCCAATCTGATTGATATTTCTCTTACAATATTTTATCGAGTGTACAAAATCCCTAGCTTAGTTCAGTTTCCAACCCTTTCCAGTATGCCAGTATCAATGCATTTGTCTGTATTTTATGAACACAAAAACACAAGTCAACTGAAGACTTAAGTACAATGGGGTGATTTCAGATAATGTACAAAGACAATGATGTAGTAGTAGTAGTAGTAATTTTTATTTAAAGTCGGAAATATATACAGGTAACAAAAAACATGAGCTAAGAGCTCTTTAACTGACTTTATAGCATAAAAAAACACAAAGCACTAATGATATATAATTGCATGCATAGACATAAAAACAGAAAATTGAAATAAAACAGGACGCATACATGTATACAGACATCACAAGTCATGCATATATATATACACAGGGACTAGCTATATTAAGATGCACAGCACTGAAAAAAGTTTGCAACACAAACATAAAAATATGGATACAAACATAGACTAAATAAATATGCATACCTAAGAGACAGAGCAGAGTAAAAATAATACAGTTAAATTTGTACATGTCAGCGTAGAAGCATAGTTAGAAGTTAGATCAAAACTTTAAGATTTAGGCAGGAGAGGCTGGAATCTGCATGAGCTGCATTTACAATTTAATTCCCCACACCAATTTTGAATATAATTTGAGAATAGATTATATGATGTAATATTTCTTGCTTCGTTTGGCAAAGAGTTCCAGAGCTTTGCTGCCTCATATCTAAAAGATTTAATCCCGTACCTGGTTGTTCTAGGTCTTGGTACTCCGCTGTATTTGTATATCTAAAATTGTATGAATGGTTTTTTATAACAACTAGATCTTGTAAAAAAAAAAGTGGGGACATTTTGTTGATAATATTAAAAGTTTTTAAAGCTATTTTTTGCATTCTTCTGGTTTTTAGTGAAGGCAATTTAGATTGTTTTAATAAGTTTTCGTAAGTACTTTTATAGTCACCATAGATAAACCCCAGAGCTCTTTCCTGAATCTTTTCAATTTTGTGGGTGTTTTGTTCAGTGCAGAAGTGCCATGTCAATGGGCAATAACTAATATTTGACATAATAAATGAATGATATATGGTTAATTTACCTAATTTGCTAAGATGTTTGCCTATTCGTTTGAGAACATTTAATTGTCTTGCTGCCTTTTTACAAATATTGGTAATATGTGTGTTGAAAGAAAGTTTAAAATCAATTGTAATGCCCAACAATTTTATTTCTTCATCACATGAAATTTTTATCCCATCTAAATCAAAAACTATGTTTTCATTGTGTGTTTTGTTTACAACAGTGATAGCTTGGAATTTTTCTGGATTTGCCTGCATTTTGTTTGATTTAAACCATTTAATCAGAGATCTACTGTCATCTTGAAGTGCTGCTATTACATGATTTAAAGATTTGTCTGATTTTGATAAAGTATTGTCATCTGCATAGTTGTAGAGATTACATTTATTTACAAAGTGAAAGAGGTCATTGATAAAGATGTTAAAGAGTAAGGGGCCGAGGAGAGACTCTTGTGGCACACCTTTGATTATATTTGACATGATGTTGGTGTGCTCCCCTACTTTAACACACTGTTTACTACATAAGAGATAGCTACTTAACATCTCTTGTGCTGCTTTTAAGAGACCATATGCTTTTAGTTTAAAAAGAAGTAGTTCATGAGGAAGGCAGTCAAAGGCTTTAGAAAGGTCCATTAAAATTGCTGCTGTGTACTCGTTTTTATCCAATGCCTGTTTCCAATCTTCAATTACTCTTAATAAAGTTGACTGACATCCAAAACTTGACCGAAAAGCTGCCAAAAAAAGATTGAAAACATTTTTGAAAAAACATAGTTCACTGATTTTCAATTGCTCTTTCAAAAACTTTTGAGATTGCAGGAAGAACACGAATAGGTCTATAGTTGCCTTTCTCTAATGAACTATTCTTCTTGTGTAATGGTGTCACTTGTGCTATCTTAAGCTGGTTAGGGAAAGTTGATTTTGATAGGGACATGTTAATTAGTTGACTTAGAGGTTTGCTGATAACTGGTAAAGCGATGTGTAAGAGTTTTGGAGAAATTCCATCAATACCAGTGGCTTTTTTAATATTCATTTTCTTTATACTTCTTGTTACAAAGTCTTCAGTGACAGCTTTAAAGGAGAATGGATGTTGTTGTGGTAATTCTGTTGTATTTGCTTTTATTGCCTGTATACTTGGGTGATTTTTCATCTACTTGTTCTGCATCCCCAATATTTTTAGCAACATTTATGAAAAAGTCATTAAAATTTCAAATACTTCTTTCTGGCTGTTTACAATGATTAATTTTGAAGAATTTTTAAAAACGAAATGGAACGATTATTCTAAATGTAAAACTAAAATCAAGTTCAATTATCCTAAAAATATCTTTTTCGATTAAAATCACTTTCGATTTTAAAGTACTATTTAAAACAATTGATGAGAAAATAATTTGATCTTTTATTCAGTTTTGTTGGAGGGTGGGTGGGTTGTTTTTACATGTATTCATTGGATAAGCCCTTTAGATATTTTCTTATAAGGTGACAATAGAAAAAATAAAATTGAAAAGGTTAAAATTTAGAGACAGCCCAACACAATCCTTGATACACGCGTTACCACAGTCTAGGTGGTATACCATGATACATGCGTTACCACAGTCTAGGTGGTATACTATGACACAATTGTGGTAACCACAGTCTTAGTGAATACAGTATATCTTGTTTCACGCAATACTGATTAAGGTCATCGATTTAATGTAGAGATATCTCCTCTTTATTGTTCGCCGTTGCAACGCGGAAGGGGACATGGGAATACCTGTGTCCTTGCGTCCCACTTGACTTTGTGAACGCAACTCCTCCGAAACCGCTAAACAGTTTGTAGGATTGTTTGTTACCATATGTAGTTGATCATATTCTGCGGCCATCTTGATTCGAAAACTTCTACAGAAGTTATGGGACTTTGTTGAATTTGTACATGCTACACTATAGGAACACTTTGTGGACGCAACTCCTCGGACACCTCTCGACATATTTTGCAGGATTGTTATTCCCAACATGTAGTTGATCATATTACACCGCGATTTTGATTCTACAAATTTTACAGGAGTTATGGGACTTTTGCACTTCCAACTATTTTTTTTGCGTCGGTTGGGGACAAATGGCTACACGTAGCAATCCTGTTGAGAAATACCGGGAGGCCCAGGGTCCTCAACAGTCACCCGAGTTCTCCATGCCACCCCCACTGTCACCCGAGTTCTCCATGCCCCCCCCCCCCCCCCCCCCCCCGTCACCTGAGTTTCACACAACCTGAAGACGTGTGTTTACGCCCTTGTTCCTCAACAAATATTAATTTCATTGAAAGGAAAGTTGATGGTGCAACGATTGCATACTTTAAACCTATGTCAATATTAGCAATTCTGGAAATAGTCTGATGTACAACGTTTACTTCGTGTAACCATTATCTTTGTCAAATATGTATTATCTACACATCCACTGTAACTTTCTTGTAGACTCTGAGGATGAAAATCGCTGTGCAAACCCTACCGATTTAGATATGTGTGATGACCTTAACGATCCTTACTGCTCGTCCATAGCAGACATGGAGACAGTGAATGGCAAGCAATGCTTCTCGAGATGCGTTATGATGTGTTCCAAGAAATAAAAATGACAGGATGATTAATTCATCAGATCGAAGATTGATTTACACGGCTTTTTTGTACATTGATTTTAATCCCAATTTTGTATTTGTAATGATATTGTGGAAACGTTATTTTAATTCTTCGAAGTGATGATTTCTTCAAATAACTGAACAGATGTATCGGATTTGTTTGCATGGTTTACATCCTATTCACTAATTTCTCACACATAGAGGTTTAAGTGATATACATTTCAATGTCCGCTTAGGATCTACATTTCCAAACAATTTCGAACAAGAAATGGGCGTGCTACAAGGAAGTATCTTATCGGTTAAATTATTTAGGATAAGAATAAATAGTCTAGCTGCTGTTATTAAAACGACTTTCATGGAATCCTATATCTCGATGACTGTTCTCTGTTACAAATAAAGACTAAAAACATGAATTCCATTGCGCGAAAACTAGTTATGTCTAAACAAAATCCAAAATTGGACTGATGTAAATGGTTTTTAATTTTCCAAAGCTAAAACTACATGCATGGATTTCTGTTCTAAACGGAAATACCATGATGATCCACTATTGCAATTATATGTTACTCCAATTAAAGTTGTATAAGAGCTTAAGTTCTTGGGTGTCATTTTTTATAATAAACTTTCTTTTATTCCCCATACAGCAATGCTCAAACAGAACTCGACAAAAACTCTTGATATAATTATAACCGTTGTAAACACAAAATGGGGAGCAGATAAGATACCCCTCTACATCTGTATCGCTCTCTGATGCGGTCTAAAATAGACTACGTCTGTATCATAATCCCAACGATATGACATGATAATGGATTTTAATCAGATTGCGGCTGTATAGTATGTGGAGCGGCAAGAATATCCTATATCAAAGGACTCGATACAATCCATCATCAAGGATTTCGACTGTGCACAGCTTTCCGAACCTCTCCTGTAGATAGTTTGTATGATGAGGCAAGCGAACCCCCTCTCGATCTACATAGCGTGTAATTGATGAGAAATTTTAATTGACAGGTTCGAAATCTTCCACACTAGTCTGAATTTCGCTGCTGTCATAGGTGAAAAACCACCCGGTGACCTAGACCGGTAATTGTCCTAGTGAAAATAAACAAGTGAAATCGAGAGAACGGGTCCTCGGAGATGACCTTAAACACGGATATCCCGTGTCACAGTAGGTGTGGCACGCTAAAGAACCCTCACTGCTTATTGGCCGTAAGTGCCGAGTATAGGTCTAAATTTGAAGCCTTCACCGGTCTAGGTGACGTCTCCATATGAGTGAAAAAAATTCTCGAGCCAGACGTTATACAACAAGATACAATCAATCGAGAGAACGATGACGTATATCTTTGTTATTTTAAGAACCTTTGGCTTGAAATTTAGCATGCAAGTAGTTAAAACATTAATCTATGCGAGGAAAACGAGAAATTACGCATAACGTATTTAGTTTAAGATGTTTTAGGCATTTGAAGCGAGTGGTTAGTTTTTTTTTTATCTGGGTGAGAGTTAGACCCCTTTCTGTATTTATGGTATCAGAGTTCGGGCCCAAAACGGGCTTAGCCCCTGTGACGTAGAATAAAACTTAATCTTTCAATACATTGTTAAATCTAAAGCTTACATTGACAATCCTGCATTTAAATAACATCGGTTTCTATCCACAGTTTGAACATTTATATGACAAAAACAAGATGTGTATGGCGTGTAAAACGTTTCTATATTCGATATCTTATGATGTATGTTCCATATCTTGTGATGTATGTTCGATAATCTTGTGATGTATGTTCGATAATCTTGTGATGAATATTCTATATCTTGTGATGTATGTTCTATATCTCGTGATGTATGTTCAATATTCTTGTGATGTATATTCTATACTCTTGTGATGTATGTTAGATAATCTTGTGATGTACATGTATGTGCAATAATTGCATTGTGGGTAATATGACACAACAGCGTTCTGGTACAGTAAGGACAATTTTCATTGGTTGGAAATAACGAAAGTATCCGGTGATGCAAGAGTAACGTACGTCTTCTTTAATGTTAATTATATGAAATTGAAACTGAATGAAGCAGGAAACCCTTTGTCAAAATTGTAAATTCCATGATCCTAGAGTAGGGCTACTAGGGTGGGAACAAAATTGTCATAGTGATTTCAAAAATGTCTTTATCATTTGAAGGACCTCTTAAATTATTATAATACTATATATAAAATGAAGCAAATATCAAAGGGGGAAGGGGAGCAGTCTCTATACTTCAGGTGCCTGTGTCTAGGACAGGTCCTAAGAAGTACAGTGTTATATTTAACATACTAGTGTATCATGTTTTTGCATCATCGGATACTTTCGTTATTTCCAACCAATGAAAACCGTCCTTACTTAATAGTACGCTGTTGGATCATATTACCCATAATGCAATTATTAGAATATACATAACAGGATTATCGAATCTTGACCGGTCGACAGGGGATGCTTACTCCTCCTTAGGCACCTGATCCCACCTCTGGTGTGTCCAGGGGTCCGTGTTTGCCCACCTATCTATTTTGTATTGCTTGTAGGAGTTATGAGATTGATCACTGTTCGTTATCTTCACCTTTCATACATCACAAAATATTGAACATACATCACAAGATTATTGAACATACATCACAAGATTATCGAATATACATTACAAGACATAGAATATACATCACAAGATATTGAAAATACATCACAAGATTATCGAAAATAGCAACGTTTTAAACGCCATAGATGTGTATAAAATCAATTGGGCTACAAGTTTAAAAACATATACATGATTCTGGCTTACACTTGGACATCGTAAAACCCTCATCGCGTTCTGAAATACCACCATGGAAATTCCTAAAACTCAAAGTATATTAAGTACATATCACTTTCTGAATATAAAAAACTCAAACAAATTACCTCTGACCTTGAATATTGTATAATTCTAGAACTGGAATTGATAGAGACATGGATCTTCAGAAATGATAAGATCTACAAATCTAGTATCAAGGTCAAGTGACTCCTTTCACTTAGATCGTAAACTTGGTATTACTTAAGAACTAGGTTCGATAAAGAGGTGGAATCTTCAGAAATAATAAAAGGATGATGGTGTCTACAAATTGGTATTAAGGTCAAGTGACCTTGAACATAAATCTGGTATAACTTTAGAACTGGGACACATAGTGACATGGGGTCTTTAGAAATGGCAAGAGGATGACAGGATCTACTAATTAGTATCAAGGTCAACTAACTTCAGTGACCTTGACCTTAGAATATAAACTTGGTATTACTTAAGAACCAAGTTAGATAGAGACATGGGGTCTTCAGAAAGGATGTTCGGATCTATAGATTAGTATGAAGGTCAAGTGACCTCTGTCCTATTCAAACTCGTATAATTCTAGAACTGGAATTGAGAGGTGTAAGCTCTTCAGAAATGACAAGAGGATGATAAGATCTACAAATTAGTTTCAAGGGCAAGTGACTCCAGTGACTTTTACCATATACCATAAACTTGATATTACTTAAGAATTAGGCCTGGTAAAGGGATGGGATCTACAAATATTGGTATCACGGTCACGTGACTCTAGTGACCTTGACCTACCTTGAACATAAATCTGGTATGACTTTCGAACCAGGACTGATAGAGACATGGAATCTTCAGAAATAATAAAAGGGTGTAGTGACCTAAAAACTAGTATATTCAGTGACTTTGACCTTGATTATAAAAACTTGTATAACTTTGGAACTGTGATTTATAGAGACATGGGATCATCAAAAATGATAAGAGGATGTTGGGACCTACAAACTATGATCCAGTTTTACTGAAGGAAAAAAAGGCATCTTTTGAAAAAAATCAAAACCAACGTCTTCGTGATCTAGATTTGTCAAATGATGTTAACATTGGTATGGTTTTGTCAAGGGAGGAAAATAATTGTACTCAGAAAAAGCCACTTTTATACAGCCAGTACTTCGTTTGGGAGACTATAATCGGTAGGTAATATAATCATATCTTGTTCGATATAAAAATAATCGCAAGTGAAAGCTTATACATGTTTTTATAACACAATTACAACCTACACTTCACCATCTCAAATTGAATAAATATGAATGAAACATTCTAATCTGCAACTCTTCGTGGTAACTTTGATGTGTATTTTTATGACTGTTATAATTCTGTCAACTTACATGCTAAAACAAACTACATATATGTCACAGTGATAGAAGTTGTTGATCAGCCGTCGTCGTTTGCTATTTCACATTGAACAAGGACCAAGATGTAAGTTTCCCCCCTATGACCTTTTGACCTAGCATGACGTTCGAGTGTGCAAAACATCTATCCTATACACCGCTTGTCAAACACTCTTGATTTTCTATCTTAAAATTATAGAATGCCTCCCTTTGCGAAATGTACAGTGCAAAGGTCTTGAGATTTAAAAAACTTGTAGTCGGAAGTTTTACATATTATACCAAGTTTTATTTTTTACGTGGTCATAAAAATATAATAAATAAACCCTTGCCCCCTCCCCCCAAAGAAAACAGATAAATAAAAGACGGCATTGTTAATTAGAACACTTCCGCGGTAACAGACGCCTGTCCCGCAGAAACGCATGCTTATAGAATGTGCCGGCCCATAATCTATACTTATAAATTAACAAATTTTGCCAATAAACTCCGAAACACTTGCACCAGAGTTACTGCTTTCACATTTGATATTGTTTCATATATGAGGTGGAGCTCCAAGTGACTTCCTAATAATCAAGTTTTATTTACTCTATATGATGTCAATAAATATAACAGCTAATACCCGCAATTATTAAAAAATTAAAGGTACCGTTCCTTCAACTTGTGTGCCATTCAACTCGTGTGCGCAACAATTCGAACACACATTTAAAAGTCCTTCCTCTATGCAATATTATTTAATTTTGATTTCCCGCGCTTGTGCGAGGTTTCATCTAGTAATAAAAAAGTTGGTAACGTAATCTTTACTATACAATGTCTGTTAATACATGTACTATTTACATGTATGTAAAGCTTAGGTCCGCAATGGTACCCCCCCCCCCCCTATCTTTCGCCCCAATTAGTCGCTTCTTTCGACAAGCAAGGGGTACTTAGGACCTATTCTAACCCAGGTGATAATGGAATGTTGCTAAATGAATGTAGGAAGTGCCGATGGACAAGCTGAAATCATCTCGTTTTTCATAAAGTTGAGCTGTTAGTTTGCCGCGAATATCTATTTTCAATTAAATATCTACGTACGATGCAGATGTCGAGGACTTCGTGGTGTCTTTATCTCGATCCACAGGGATATATCGAATCGACATATGAATGAGAGTGATTGTTGGTAATAGATAAAACGTCGATATAGCTACATTTTGTAAATGTCGAGTTGAAGGCCATGCACAGCAAAATATTTTTTCTTCTCGTGTAGAAGCTTTTGAATAAAATATGCTTCATAAGAAAATAAAAGCAGGTCAGCTAACAAAGGAGCACAATTCGTGCCAATGGGAATTCCAACAGACTGTTGGAAGACCTGATCACCAAAGACTACGAAGATATTGTCTGTGAGGAACTCCAGCATATTTTTTATTTCAGCTTTGGACTACATGTTTGTACACAAAATATGAACTTACGAAAGCGATTTGAGAGGATGACTCATCAGTCATAAAAAAGAAAATACATAAAGAGATAAGAACACAGTGAGAAGACATTTCCCTTATGGCTCTGAATTACAAATGAAACATGTTTGATAGGGGTGAATAAACTGTATTTTTGGCTAGTTGTATTCGGCGCGTTCGCGATCCTGCCGGTCAATCGTGGTCATATATTTTCAAGTAGAAATTTGATGTGGTAATATACACTCAAATTAGCTCGATTTTCTTAACTTGGCTTGTTTTTACAGAAATAGCTTGGGCGAATATCAAGCCCAATTAAACGTTCGACAAATGTTTCAAGCGCTAAGCATTTTTCAAAGCAAACAAACTAAGCTGTTACATTTAATAAAGATAGATAAATTGCCCTACACTGTTTATATTTATATGAAAAATCACAAAGTTAGGTGCAAGGATACACCCTGTAGTTTACACTTTTATCACAAATAATTATTTGCAAAATAAATCAGCAACAGTCTTGCCTTGGTGTCTTATATTAATCAATCGTCAGACTTTTATCAGTTGTTGTGTACATAATTTAATATACTCAAATTGTTAATACGGTATAGCTGTTTTTTCCACGGATCTAAAATATGGCGATTTGCTGGCTCAAAGGTATGCTAATAATTTTAGCGAAATGAATTTTGGCGGACAATGAAGAGTCACCTACCTTGCAAACACTGAGGTCGCAATTAAGTGCACATTTAGTAAGTGGAACTTTGGCGGAAAGCTTTCTATTAACTAATATAAGACAAATTTATCACCCCGCGGGAAAACCCCGCTCAAATTTATCACCCCGCGGGAAAACCCCGCTATACGGTATAATACTGTCCAATATACTGAATTACCTTAACTCTCGCCTGTGTTCACTTGAAGCCAGAGCCCCCCCCCCCCCTCTCCCCCCCCCCCTCTTTCAACATACAATTGTCCCAAAAACACCATATTAAATCGAAACCGTGCATCTAATGATACCCTGGTACTTGATTAATTTGGAAAAGTGTGATAAAATTTCAAATAAAATGGCCAGTATTTGTACTATATGAAAATGGATTTAAATTATACATTGACATGGGGTTCGTGAAAAGTTAATCCACAGGCCTTGGGGCATGCATCTCCCCACACGCACACAAACGCCTTAATTATTTATTTTCTTTTTACTTCTCCTTTTGTAAAATATAAATAGAAGATTATTTCAAATTGGGTTGTTGTTTTTTTTTTTTTTTTTTTTTTTTTTTTTTTTGGTGTGTCTCTGTTATGTATTAGTAAAAATCTCGTTTCCGTGGGGATCCGGGTTAGAATAGGTCCTCAGTACCCCTTGCTTGTCGTAAGAGGCGACTAAATGGGGTGGTCCTTCGGATGAGACCGCAAAAACCGAGGTCCTGTGTCGCAGCAGGTGTGGCACGATAAAGATCCATCCCTGCTCAATGGCCATAAGCGCCGAGCATAGGCCTAAATTTTTGCAGCCCTTCACCGGCAGTGGTGACGTCTCCATATGAGTGAAATATTCTCAAGAGGGACGTTAAACAATATTCAATCAATCAATCGTTATCAGTGATTATATATATCTTCTTATAATCGCTGAAAAATTAAATACATAATAGGGAATAAAGTTTGGATGATCTTTAACTTACATTTTACAAATCATTAGTGAAAAAAAGTGTGTAGATCCCCAGATCAGAAAAAAAATAAGGTGGAGAGAGGGTGTGTGTGTTGCATGGTCCATGTCCCAAGTGCTTGAGTATTTAACTGTCATATTGTGACCTCACCACGTGCGATCCCTGGTGAAATATCGAACCCGATACGTACGATTATAAATAAGCGATAATCTTTCTTTAGAAAAGTTGTGAATGTTTATAATATATTAATAGCATAATACATTTAAAGATTATTTCCCAGTTTGAATTTCCCGCGATATTTCATGTGTGTATTGAACTATTCCCAGAATGCACTGTATTTTGTTTGACTGCCATCTTTATTAAACTTGTTAGACTGTTCACAAGTGTTTCTCGATCTCCCGCACTAAACATGGTGTCAGAAGACTTAACACAGTAAGGAAACGCCTAGAGACTGTAAGTGTTTTTCAGGTGACATTTCCGATATTCTGAACCATTATGCCTAAATTCAACCCGCCAGAATCGTTCGACTTTAGCCGACCAAGCGAGTGGCCGGAGTGGAAACAGCGGTTTTGCAGGTACCGAACCGCCACGAAACTTGACAAGGAGGATGAAGCCATCCAAATTAGTTCATTGATATATGCCATGGGGCTGCAGACGGAACACATAGTTAAGTCTTTCGTATTTGGTGACGGGGAAGATGAGACAAAGTTCGAGGTAATTCTGAAGAAGTACGATGACTATTTTGTACCCAAACGTAACGTGATTCACGAAAGGGCCAAATTCCACCTGAGATCGCAAGCTCAAGGAGAATCAGTCGAAACTTTTATTCGTTCAATGCATGAACTCTCAGAACATTGTGATTTTGCTAACAGATCCGAGGCAATCCGAGATAGACTTGTTATTGGCATCAACGACAAAGGACTATCAGAGAAACTGCAGCTAACCAAGGATTTGATTCTTGAGAAAGCGTCAGAAATGGCCAGGAATTCTGAATTAGTGAAATCTCAAATTAGAGATCTACAATCCAAAAATTTGGATGCGGTACGGGTGAAACGTCATACTCAAGATCCACCACACCAAGTAAATCGTGGAAGAGGTGCGCAACGGACTCGCGGTGGACAGTCTAGTCGCGGCAGAGGATCTAATAATCAGAACCGACAGAATGCGAATTTACCGTTGTGTGGAGCGTGCAATCGTAAACATTACGAGGGTCAGTGCCCAGCTCATGGACGGCGATGCAGAAAGTGCAATCGTAGGAATCATTTCGCAGTGTGCTGTCGTTCCAACACTGTTGCCGGTGTTCGTGAAATTGTCGACGACGACAATGATCATCATGACTACTTTCTAGGTTCAGTGACCGCGTGCAACGAGGGAGAACCGTGGTTTGTTAAACTTAAAGTTTGTGGTTCAGAGATTCCGTTCAAGATTGATACTGGTGCTGACATTTCCATCATGTCAGAATACACGTACAAATCGCTACCATTTCAACCAAAATTACATGTGAACAACAGCAAACTACAAACGCCAAACGGTGATCTTCACTCACTTGGAAAATTCAAGGTTACTACTCGACATAAGAATCATCCTTATTCATTTCACGTAGTTGTGATTCCAAGCACCGATTCTCAGAATAATCTTCTATCAAGATCAGTTGCGTCTACCATGGGTCTCATTCAGAAGATAGGAAGTGTCATAGAACATCACGGTACTATGAAAGGTGACCCAGTGAAAATTGTTCTCCGATCTGATGCGCAACCGTATTGTGTTACGACTGCTCGACGAATACCGTTCGCTCTTATGCCGAAAGTGAAAGCAGAACTCGACAAACTAGAAAATGATGGTATCATTCGTAAAATTAATGAACCTACTGACTGGTGTGCACCAATTGTTCCAGCAACAAAGAAAAACGGTGATGTGCGTATTTGCATCGATCTGAAGCGTCTTAACGAAGCCGTTAAACGTGAGTACTACATGCTACCGAATCTGGACGATATCTCTCCGAAATTAAGCGAAGCGACCATATTCTCTAAATTGGATGCAGCATCAGGATTTCATCAACTTAAACTGCACGAGGACAGTCAAAAATTGACTACATTTATTACTCCTTTTGGAAGGTACTGTTACACGCGCGTACCGTTCGGAATCTCGTCAGCACCCGAGATATTCCAAAGGCGCATGGGAGAAGTACTATCTGGGTTGGAAGGCGTAGAGTCGATAATAGATGACGTCATCATCTATGGATCTTCACGCAATGAACACGACCGCAGATTAAAAGCAGCATTGGATCGTATTAGAGATGCAGGGATCAAGCTAAATCCCAACAAGTGCGAATATCGAAAGGAGAAAATTGAATATTTTGGACACATCATCTCGAAAGATGGTGTTCAACCTAGTCCAGAACGTGTGCGCTCTATTCTGGATTTGCCACCACCGACTAACATCAGTGAGTTGCGTCGTATTATCGGGATGATCAATTATCTTGGTCGATTTGTTCCTGATCTATCCAGTATCATGAACCCTATCAATAATCTGTTAAAATCAGACACAGCGTGGACTTGGGATGAATCTCAGCAAAGTGCGTTTGACCGTGTGAAGAAACTCATTACAGAAGCGCCAGTACTTACATTTTACGATATGACTCGACCCACTATCGTTAGTGCGGATGCAAGTAGTTTCGGTATCGGTGCAGCGCTATTTCAAGTTGTGGATGGAGAGACTAAACCAATCGCATTTGCGTCTCGCACACTTACCGAGGCAGAGCGTAAATATGCGCAAATTGAGAAGGAATGTTTGGCCGGAGTGTGGGCATGCGAGAAATTCGACCGATACCTCATGGGAATTGGATCATTCGAACTGATTACGGACCATAAGCCGTTAGTACCGCTGATTAATACTCAAGATCTCAATAAAGCGCCATTGAGATGCCAGAGATTACTGATGAGATTACGTAGGTACAATGTCGTAGCGAAACATGTTCCAGGAAAACAGCTCGTGGTTCCGGATACGCTTTCGAGAAGTCCTCTCAATATCAGTGATCAAAGCAATACTGTTGAAGATGTTACCGCATACGTAGCGTCCGTGGTCAATACGAAACCATTATCAGATAAGAAATTGGAAGAAATTCGTAACGAAACATCTCCTTCCTTATTTCTTCAGATCCGATTCTACCTGACGTCATGAGATACACTATGCAAGGTTGGCCGCAAAAAGAAAATTCATTGTATGCGGAGTTGAAACCATATTTCGCGCCAAGATTCGAATTCTCAGTGTCTGATGGTATACTGTTCTATAGAGACAGACTAGTGATTCCAGAATCCCTGAGAGCTGATGTACTCGCAGCGATACATACAGGCCATTTGGGACTGAACAAGTCAAGAGAGCGTGCAAAGTCATCAGTATGGTGGCCTGGATTATCAAGTGATTTGGAACATTTGATCAGGTGTTGCGAGTTTTGTAATACCAACCGTCCGTCACAGCGCAGTGAGCCACTTAAAACTACTCAGCTTCCTAGTCGTACCTGGGTAAGGGTTGGAGCTGATCTTTGCGAATTACAGGGCAAACATTACCTTGTAGTGATGGATTACTTTTCTCGGTATTTGGAGATTGCCTACCTGGACAATATCACAAGTAATCACGTAGTTGGCAAATTAAAGAATATGTTTGCCAGATGGGGCATACCCGAGGAACTTGTTAGTGATAACGGTGGACAGTTCAGTTCGAAATCATTCAGACAGTTTTCGATTGATTATGGATTTCATCATACATTCTCCAGTCCTCATTATCCTCAAGCAAATGGAGAGGCAGAGAGTGCGGTTAAAGTAGCCAAACGAATACTCAAACAGCCGGATGTATTTCTAGCCCTAATGGCTTACCACAGTACCCCCGTACATGCGACAGGTACTAGTCCATCTGAACTCATCATGGGACGTAAAATCAGAACGACCGTTCCGATTTGTTCTGACCAACTAGAGCCTGGATGGCCGGACCTAGGAAAAGTTAGGGAAAAGGACAGACAATCCAAACACAGGATGCGTGTAAACTTCAATCGTATGCATGGAGCTCGCACTTTAAAACCACTTTACGTAGGTGACCGTGTTAGGGTGAAAACTGATAAAGAAAAGTCTTGGGATGAGGCAGGAATCGTCACATCTGCTGATTACGCGAACCGCTCATACTTTGTGAAAACTCTCAGTGGAGACCTCAGGAGAAATCGTAAGCACTTGCTTCATGTCAATGATGAAATGCAAGATTCATCTGTGCCAAGTGATTTTCAGTGTTCTTTCGCTATGGAACCGGAACCGGAAATTCCGATGGGGAACCAGAATTCAGAGGAATCGCTGTGTACCGAAACAACCACACCACTTACCAATGAAACTCCGAGTGTACTTGTTACGAACATTCCACAGAGTAGCACTCCACCAGCTACCGTAAGGCGTAGTGGTCGCGAAATAAAACGCCCCAAATACCTAAGTGACTATTTGCTGTGAATTTATTCATAAGTCATGTCAGACATTTTGAACAGTTTTGCTATTTTGCTATTCATTTACTTTAATGTACATGTTATTCATTTTTGCACATTTCACTGGAAGTGAATAGAGACATTACACAGTTGTATGTAATTATGTTAAAGACAGTCAACTCTAATCATTATATAAAGATATTTTGATACATTGAAAAATTCAATTCCTATGTACTGTACATCTATTTTTGCTTCAACTATTCCTAATTTTGGTAAAGATAAATTTTCGAGATTTATAATCTTAAGGAAGGAGATGTTTATAATATATTAATAGCATAATACATTTAAAGATTATTTCCCAGTTTGAATTTCCCGCGATATTTCATGTGTGTATTGAACTATTCCCAGAATGCACTGTATTTTGTTTGACTGCCATCTTTATTAAACTTGTTAGACTGTTCACACGTGTTTCTCGATCTCCCGCACTAAACAGTGAACGCGCCGAGTACAACTTTATTCGTATTTTCCCTTAATCATAGGCATGGCAGTAATAAATACCTAGCGTGTTCAATTGGACATAAACGGAGGAAAGTAGACCGTTTATTCGGAATTCATAGTATTTAGGGTCTTTTATTTCTTTACATAATATTTGATTTGACTTTTATTATTGTAAATTATAGTCACATCTCTGAAATGTCACATTGGGATATTAAGCATATATACACGATACAGGGGTGCCTTATATCGTTTACTGTCTCTGAAAGCTTGAGGATGATATCCAAAATATGTTTGGTTCTTTGCTTCCTTACGTACGAAATCGGAGTCGCTGGTGGTACGTTTCTTTATATATTCTACATTCAGAATATACCTCGAAATATTTTAAGAAATCAATTTTTAGAGGTTTTTCTTATATCTTGCGAAAATTTATGCGATAGAGGTCATTTGAAAGCTAAATCAATACGCAATTTCCTAGATATCAGCTCTTCTGTGATGGAGGTACATTCAGTATTCTGATAAACGCTTGGGTGGGTATAGGGTATATACTTATATTATAGACTGGTTGTGTAGATGACTGTGGGTGTGCGTTTTATTTATATTAGCCGGTGATATTCATTAGCTGACAATATCAATAAATTGTTTGAATTGGGCCATTGAATTAAATATAATCAGTATTCATTTTCTCTTTGACGCGATCGACACATTTCACAGTTGGTTATTTTCACCTTTTCTGATATTTAGCAACAGCAGAAATCAAAATGTGTTCTTAAAACTTAAATAACCTCAAAAGTGTATATACTTATGATATACTTTACAAATATAAATTACATATACATGTAACATTAACACGATATGACTAATTTGGACCTGTCAAAACTCTGGGGTTACGAAATTCACAAGTTTGCTGCATCCTGTTCTGCTTTTCCTAAACATGCATTATACCGTATCAGCAAACCTACAAAAATCTTCAAATGATAAAGACAATAATCATTATAATAATTTTGGTCCCACTCTGGAACCAAAACACTTAACCCCTGGAATCATGAAAGATACATTTTGGTAAAGGACTGCCTGTTCTTTCTAAATATCTACATTTATTATATACTTTCAATTTCATCTCTTCTTTTTTCTTTAGAAGTTTGCGGGCATATATCACACGATATATGCCCGGAAACATTCCGGCTCGCAAACATTACGTTACAATCAACACACAAGTAAATTACTAAGCCGTTAATTTTAAATTTTTTTCGTGTTTTTCATCTTTTACTCAGTTAAACCAATAAAGAAATTGTTATAAATAAAATTATTGTTAGTTTCTAAATGAAATTGAAAGTATATAATAAAAAGGTTATAAACTTTGTATGGGAAAATATGACGACCTCGTTTTTTGTCGCGGACGGACCTCGCAAGCACCAAAAAACTCGGTCGTCATATTTTCCCATACAAAGTCTATAACCTATAAGTATTTACTTTCAATTTAGTATCCATATAGCATTAAAGAAGATTATAAGACTCTCTTATGAGTAACCATGAAATGTAAGGTGATTCCACCCGAGGGTTGCAAAAAAGCTGTGAAACCCGAGGGTGGAATCACCTTAATATTTCATGGCAACTCATAAGAGAGTATTTTTCTCTCATATTTCTAGAGTTTTCCGTTTTCCTTTTGCCTAGCGACGTCATTTTGAGAATTTTCCAATAATTAATTTTTCGCTGTACATTAAAAATAACACCAGAATCGAATTCTACGACCTTCATTTTGGCAACTACGTTGCCGACAAAAAATCGGCCGACAAGTGTATAAATGAATTGTATTAGAGTTATTCCTCTTTGAATAAATCAATAATCAGGGTGATGCGTGACGTAACTCGACAGTCCATCAGCGCGAAACATTTTGAAAGACCTAATCAGAATATGAATCCACAACTGCACGGGTTTTTTTTCTTAGAGGAGCATTGATATTGATATTAATTGAGCAGTTATATAATGACGAGTGTGTGAAGAGAGATTCCAAGTGGTTTTTGTTGGTGGATATGGGCATGGCTAGACTTTCGTTTTCCACGCGTGCAAGGACTCGAGTCTCATGGACATTGAAGGCACTTATTTCACCTGAGACACATATAGGGACAGTAGACGTTGCCAGGGTGAATGTGGAGGTAGGCCTAGAACTAATAGACCGTGTGGGCTGGGTTTCTGTGAACTGGCATAATGCACCGGATGACATAGATGTACTCGACAGCATATGTATGAGGAATTTGTGACTGTTGTTGAGTGTGCAGTAATTGTTCAAGGAATGTGTATTTTTGTGTCCGGTCACATACACCTGGAGATTTTCAGGGACATTACAATCTGTCATTTTTTGTACAAGAGCTTTGCAGATGCTAGTGTTCGTCAATCGAGGTAAGTTGCAGGCTAGTTGTGTATTGATTATTACATCATGGAATATGAAAGATAAACGTCACGTGATATAAAAGGTTGAAATATCTTTCATAGAATTATGTATCTTACATACGTAGATATGAGAGAAAATTAAATGCTTTTACACATATGAATGTCACAGGGTGACAATTGGGTATTTTAATTATCAAATGTTATATGCATTTTATTCATTTCAGATTGTTCAATACACTTTCATTCATTCATTCCCCTGTTTACTAATTCATTCATGCATTGTCATCGTATTCGTGTTGTGTTCTTGTGTACGTGGTGCCACGTGATTGTTTTGTGAATAGGGTTTTGCTGAGTTAGGTATTTGTAGAGCGAGTGAGTATTTTATTAGAAGTTGCAGAACAAGTTTTTTAGGGAGTGGTAGTAGTGTGCGCATGTGTGTGAGCTTGTATAAAAGGATGAACACGGATTAATTTAGAGATTAACAAGACTTTAACGCAGTATATCAGGGTAAGTCTCACATCGAGATACCCTACACGGATATATTCCTTACGGGATATAAAGATATATAACTGGTAAGAACTAAATTCATTTAAATCGTTTTAATCTATTTAATAATAATTTATTGCTCAAATTATCGTATGTGAGAGATGTATGTGTGAATGTTTCATTTTCATTTTAGGTCATCGTCAAATTTATGATTGCAGTATCGGATATGTTGGATACAAATAAAAATTAAATTGAAACCTACACCAAGAGTTCTTCTTGTTGTAAGACCCCGTGACAATGGCGCCCAACGTGCATTACCAACGACATGACGGTGACCAGTGGCAGTGATAATTATGTGAGTAATAATAGAAACTGCAGAGAGTTCGTGCGGTACCTAAAAAAATTGTGTGCATACAACTGTGTAAAAACATATTTACGTATGTAACAGTACCTAGTGTTTATTAATTTAACGATAAACGGAGCTCTGTCGAAATCGAAACATCTATTGGAATCCAGCTGGATAAACACGAGATCCATCTTACAACGGATGTTCCATTTAGGGAGTCATATAGGCGAATACCTCCAGGGATAATTGAGGAGGTAAGGCAGACACTGAAAGAGATGTTAGAGGCAGGGGCGATCCGCAAGTCCAGTAGTCCATATTGTTCCAATATAGTGTTATGTAGGAAAGCGGATGGGTCTTTAAGGTTTTGCATAGATCTTCGAAAACTTAACAACAGAACAATTAGAGATGCCTATACACTACCTAGGATAGAGGATACTCTAGACAGGCTGGTAGGTGCAAAATATTTTAGCAAACTAGATCTTAAATCTGGCTATTGGCAGGTGGAATTAAAAGAGGAAGACAAGATGAAAACGGCATTTACAGTAGGCCCATTTGCTTTCTTTGAATGTAACAGGATGCCATTTGGTTTAACCAACGCACCTGCTACATTCCAAAGACTGATGGAAATGTGTATGGGTGACATGAATTTGAAGGAATGTTTACTTTTACTAGATGACATTTTGATATTTTCTAGTACATTTTCAGAGCATTTGGAAAGATTAGAATCCGTTTTTCAAAGATTACATGAGTACAAGTTAAAACTCAATCCGAAGAAATGCGAGTTTTTTAAAAGTGAAGTTCGGTATTTGGGTCATGTGGTGTCTGAAAAGGGGATATTGACTGATCCAGATAAAACTTCATCTCTCAGAAATTGGCCAGTACCATCTAATGTGAAAACTTTAAGATCTTTTCTAGGTTTTACTGGATATTATCGTAGATTTGTACAGAATTACGCCAGAATTGTGAAGCCTCTGAATGATCTTCTGATTGGACAACCTACTAATAAAATTTCCAAGAGAAAGGCAAGGTCAAGAAAAAAGGTAGAATGGAAATGGGGTGAGATAGAACAAAATTCTTTTGATAATATTGTTCAAAAGCTTACAAACCCTCCTATCCTTGCTTATGCCGATTTCTCTAAACCATTTGTACTAAATGTTGATGCAAGTTCAGATGGTTTGGGGACAGTGCTGTATCAAGAGCAAAACGGCATAGAGCGGGTAATTGCTTATGCAAGCAGGGGACTAAGGGCATCAGAGAAACATTATCCAGCTCATAAACTGGAATTTCTTTGTCTGAAATGGGCTGTAGTAGACAAGTTCCATGATTACTTATATGGAAATCTGTTTGAGGTAAGGACAGATAACAATCCCTTAACTTATGTCTCTACAACAGCTAAGTTAGATGCCACTTCTCATCGTTGGTTAGCATCACTTTCGTCCTATAATTTCAAGATTAAGTACAGAGCTCGTAAGCTTAATAAGGATGCGGATGGATTGTCTAGAAATCCACAACAGCAGGAAATGTTTACAGATGTCGTACAAGCAATTTCTAGTGCAATATTGGTGAAGGACACTCCACTAGCAGAGAGTTTTGTAATTGGGAAGTCGTTGAAGCCAGCAGAGCATGAGGTCAACTTTCAATTATCATATGAAGAGATGGCTAAGGTAAACTGGAGTGAAGAACAGAAAGGTGATCCTCACATAAACAGGGTTAAGTACTTTGTTAGTAGAAGAGAGAAACCTTCAGGTAAGAATTTACATCAGGAATCTAGTGACGTGAAGTTATTCTTGAGGGAATGGAAACAATTGGTAATTGATAGAGAAGTTCTGTATAGAGAAACAACAGTGAATGGAGAACAGGTGAGACAGTTAGTACTACCAAGTAAGTACAAGCACATAGTTCTTAAAGGACTTCATGACATGTTTCACCAGGGAAGAGATAGAACTTACTGGTTATTACAACGTTTCTATTGGCCCAACATGTACAGAGATGTTCAGGAGAAAGTGGAGCAGTGTGAAAGATGCATTACGAGCAAGACCAGAGAAATACTCAGAGCAGAAATGATCCCTATCCAAACATCCAGACCATTGGAGCTTCTTTGTATCGATTTCCTCAGCCTAGAGAAATCCAAAGGTGGACATGAGAATATCTTAGTCACAACCGACCACTTTTCCAGATATGCCATGGCAATTCCAACCAGAAATCAGCTAGCATCGACAACAGCAAAGGTATTGTATGAACATTTCATTTGCCATTAGTTTCCCAGCACGTATCCATTCAGATCAAGGGAGGAATTTTGAGAGTTCTGTAATCAAAGAGTTGTGTCGCATAGCAGGAGTCAAGAAGAGCAGGACTACTCCCTATCACCCTATGGGGAATGGGAAAGTTGAAAGGTTTAATCAGACCCTTTTGAGAATGTTAGCTACTTTGGATGAGCATCAGAAACAAGATTGGAAAACTTATGTTTTGCCAGTAGTACATGCATATAATGCAACCAAAAACGAGACTACAGGGTATTCCCCTCACTATCTAATGTTTGGTTGGCACCCTCGTTTGGCAATAAGATGCTTACTTTGGTATTGAAAATTCTGAGAAGCAGGTAAGAAGTAGGGAAAACTATGCTCAGAAATTACAAAGGAGATTAAACTTTGCATACAGAGTGGCAAGGGACAACATACAGAGGAAATCGGATAGGTACAAACATAATTATGATCAGAAGGTAAGATTTGAGAGGTTGGAGGAAGGTGATAGAGTTCTTATTAGGAAGTTAGTGTTTTCAGGAAGATCGAACTTACAAGACAAGTGGGAAAGAGATCCATATGTGGTGGTTGAACAACCGGTTTCAGACATTCCAGTTTATAGAGTTAGGAAAGAATCGGGTTGTGGAAAAATTAGAACTTTACATAGGAATTTATTATTACCATTTATGTGTATCTCGAATTCAGATAGTACAGAATATTCAATTAGAAAGCAAAGGCAGACTAGGTCAGTGCAGGAAGAACACAAAATACAAGAAGTTTCATCAGGAACAGAATCAGATAGTGACCATGATCAGGATATTATTTTTTGCTAAGAAGTAAAAATGTTTCAAAGAATTTCAGCATTCCATCAAAACCAAAATCCACTTTTGTATCTGAGATTTCATCAGAAGCAGAATCGGGGCAGAGATCCTTTTTATCCACATCTGAATCTTCAGTCGTAGAGTGGTAGAACCGAGGAGATCCACAAGGGGTAGAAAACCACCAGATAGATATGGTACTTGGGGTTTCTCCTCAAAATGCCCAGATTTGGTATGTATAGGGGGGAGAATGTCACAGGTGAAAGAGACAAATTGTCTTTACTGAATATGTATATATGGTCTTATGAGGGATTGCTCTACATGTGTAACGTGCTGTAGTTAAGGATTGAACTTCATGGTTTTGCATTTACATGGGTATGAAGTAGAAGTAGTTAAGATGGTGTATAACATACCATAGTAGACTTGAGATAGAAAACTACATATGAAATATTTACATGATGTGCACTTGATGTGTTATGTGAATCTATTTTTGTATATAGTTGAGTTTAGATGTAATTTTAAGCATATTAATGAGTATTTGGATTTGCTTCAGGAAATGCCAGGACACGTTTCAATAAAGAGGGGGAGAATGTCACAGGGTGACAATTGCGTATTTTAATTATCAAATGTTATATGCATTTTATTCATTTCAGATTGTTCAATACTTATATTTTCCCGCGTTTCGTTAGTAATAGCGGGAAAATGTTGTATTGACGGTACAGTATATTGTACAGGTAGAATGGAATGATCCATTTTTAGCCGCCGTTCGTCACGAGATAGACGAAACTTAATGGATAATTAAATCTTATGTTTTCATCCATGCCATGCAAAAGTTAAACATTTACAAATAAGTTGTGAGGTCCGTTCACAAACCCCTGCATCCAGCGGCGCTTGGCAACGGACACAGGTTTTCTAGAGTTTTTTGCGATTTTCATCGTTTTATTTCTAGTTTTTTCCTGGCCGGCCCTGATGCTATATAGAGGGGATTTGAGGTATATTTAAAAGTATTGATATTTATGTATTGCTCATATTTTGTATATGGAGTTGGAAAGTTATCTTAATTTTTGTACATGAGAAAACGCCTTGTTTTTCTGCGAATTGTGTATTTAGAATACAATAAATTACGGGCGTCCAGCAGTCACGCGATGTATGTTAGTGTTATGTTTTTGGTGTTAAAATGTAGTATAGTTAATACTTTCATTCATTCATTCCCCTGTTTACTAATTCATTCATGCATTGTCATCGTATTCGTGTTGTGTTCTTGTGTACGTGGTGTCACGTGATTGTTTTGTGAATAGGGTTTTGCTGAGTTAGGTATTTGTAGAGCGAGTGAGTATTTTATTAGAAGTTGCAGAACAAGTTTTTTAGGGAGTGGTAGTAGTGTGCGCATGTGTGTGAGCTTGTATAAAAGGATGAGCATGGATTAATTTAGAGATTAACTAGAGATTAACAAGACTTTAACGCAGTACATCAGGGTAAGTCTCACACCGAGATACCCTATACGGATATATTCCTTACGGGATATAAAGATATATAACTGGTAAGAACAAAATTCATTTAAATCGTTTTAATCTATTTAATAATAATTTGTTGCTCAAATTATCGTATTTGAGAGATGTATGTGTGAATGTTTCATTTTCATTTTAGGTCATCGTCAAATTTATGATTGCAGTATCGGATATGTTGGATACAAATAAAAATTAAATTGAAACCTGCACCAAGAGTTCTTGTTGTAAGACCCCGTGACATGTACTATATTTACCAACTTAACCTCGCCTTGTAGTCAGAACCTCTAGGTCGGGGATCATGAAATTTACAATTTTGGTAGAGGCCTTCCTGCTCTATATCACTATATATTTAGTTTTTCTTACAGATGTGCGTTTGTAGAGAATATTTTTAAAATTGGTAAATTTTTGCTCCGCTCCCAAGCATGCATCATACCAAATTTGAAAAGAATTGTGATAGTAGTTATCAAGAAATTTTCAATTGTTAGTAAAACTGCGAGCTATTTTCATTACCTTTTACATCGTACTGTCCACCAACAACTAGAGAAATGGCAAAATCTTGCATTACTGAAGACCGAAAATGCTCTGCAACGTCGCGCATGATAAACGGTTGCTTTGATGGATGCGATATTACATGTTCCGGTAATTTATTTAGTTACAGTGCTGAGTCCTAAGTGTTTTACACCGATCGACAGAGGATGCTTACTCCTCCTGGTCTACTGATCCCACCTTTGGTATATCTAGGGGTCTGTTTTTCCAACTCTTTATTTTGTATTCCTTATAGGAGTTATGAGATTGATCACTGTTCGTTGTCTTCACTCAATAGTGTGTCAGGGCGCTCGCTATTTTTTAACCCGGCGCTGCATCAATCCCGAAATGTTCATTGTTGGTAAAGAACTCCCCAACTCACTCACTGCTGCGACCTTGAGCGTCTCCCAAAGTGAAAAATTACGGGTGCTTAACCTATAACTCTTGATGTCTCTGTACGAGTGAAAAATGGTCGAAAGAGACTAAAACAACATTCAAGGAAACAAACAAAACATGTACTAAAAGATATTTATATCGTATTACTAGTAACTGACCAGTGAAAGGTGAAGATAACGAAGAGTGATCAATCTCATGTAAAACTTATACGGTACCAATTTTGATGCACCAGATGCGCATTTCGACAAATAATGCCTCTTCAGTGATGCTCAAGCCGAAATGTTGGAAATTCGAAATAACAATACACTTGTAAGAACTGAGGGAAAAAACCAGAGTGCGAAAGACTGGAGTCAAATGAAATAAATCCCATAAAGAATACAAATTAAAGTGTTGGGCAAACACGGACCTCTGGTCATACTAGAGGTGGGATCAGGTGCCTATATGAGTAGTACGCATCCCCTGTCAAACTTTCTCGAGAATTTTCCTACAATTTACTAATTTATCGAGAATTATGTCCGTTAGTGGGGACTTAATGTTTATGTAATGTCGGTTAGCTGTTAGTCCGTCCGTCTGTTCGTCACAAATTCTTGTGAACGCTTCTCCTCCTATATGGCTTATCAGGTGGACTTGAAACTTTGAACAATGCTTCATCGCCATTTATAGATGTACATATTGTCGAGACGTGAGGATCCAATTATTTTCCTAACAGTTACAATGGATCTAAGATGGGTGGAGAATGTAATATAGATTGTGAACACTTCTATTTGGCTGATCTGATAGACTTGAAACTTTGTATAATGCTTCATTGCTATTTGTAGATGTGATACTGTCGGTACGTGATGATCCTTTTCCTAAAATTATAGTGAATCTAAGAGGGGCGGATTGGTTGGTTGTATATTGTTTAACGTCCAACTCGAGAATTTTTCACTCATAATGAACATGTAAAATAGATTGTGAATACTTCTCCTATATGGCTTATCCGATAGACTTGAAACTTTGTATAATGTTTTATTGCCATTAGTAGATGTGCATATTCTCGGGACTTGAGGATCCAATTAGTTTCCTAAAAGTTATTGTAGATCTAAGAGTGGTCAGGGGCGGATCCAGGAATAGTGTTTACGGGGGGTGCCACTTTATGTGGCTGGGGGGCGCCCTGAGGCCCCCAGTGGGTCCAGGGCGAAACCCTGGTGGGGACCCAGGGGGGCGAAGCTCCTGGATTTTACAGATTTTATAGGACTTGAAATACGTCTCCCATTTAAGTCATTTGTATTAATATCTATCATTTTTAATAAGGTGAAAATAGTAAAATGACGCAAATTTTAAGGGTTTTTGGAAAAAATTAAGTTCTCCCAATAAAGTTAACTGTTATTCAAGAAATCAAAAGATTTTGTCATTTATTTCTGCGAGAGTGGAAGAAATTACTGCTTCTTTTATCATTTAGTACATTTTTCTAAACAAGATACCACGATTTACCTTCACTTTGAAAATTTTAGGGGGGGGGGGGGGCGCCGGCTGTGCCCTCCTCCCCCCATTAAATCCGCCACTGGTGGTGGAGGATGTAAAGTAGCTTGTGAACATATTTCTTAGTATATGGCCTATCTGATACACCTGAAACTTTGTACATTACTTCAATATCATTTGCAGACGTGCATATCGTCGGGACAGGAGAATCCAATGGGTATTATTAAAGTTAAAGTGGACCTAAGAGGGATGGAGGATGTGAAATACCTTGTAAACACTTCTCCTATAGGGCTTATCAGATAGCCTTGACATTTTGTAAAATACTTCATTTAATCATTTAATTCTGTTCACATTGTTTTGACCCAGGAATCTCACAAGTATTTTCTTAAAGATGGTAGTAGAAAAAAAAGTAATAAAATTCAAAGATTAGAATTTAGAAGTAGCCGGAAAAAAGTAATGAACTTTGAAAGGTTTATTTTTAATTCAAGTTTTATCCAGTATGTTATAATTTGTTATAATTTGTGAAACAACGCATACTGTCACAATCGGTGGGGATGGGGATCAGAAAATGACAAAGCCATGAAAAGAGGGAGGTACCCATGGGAGCTTCATAATATTTTTCATCATAAGTTATAATGATTTTAGAATACATATACTTTAGTATGGAGTTGTTGAAACGGTGGATTCTGAGAATGACTTCCCGTTCTCTTTGTAATTTCTGCTTCCCGATACCTCAAACTATTATTTCATTTCATTGGTACAATATTTTCCGTTCTGCGTTTTAACGGTGGGTCCATGTGTAGTGAATTTGGAGGAAGCGATCAGAAGTGTGAAAATCTGGACTCCAGCGGCAATGGGTGTAGGCTTAAAAGTGTATTTACATCTTCAGAAATCTTCCTTACCCATTGACATTAAACATTTTTACTGCCCAATAGTTGTTACGAGTCTCTAAATTCATAGTCCTTGAGTCAAGGGCAAACTATGTCACTTCCTGAAGCTGCATTAAATCTTGAAACAATTTCTTTTTTATCTCTGATCTTGCCACATTACACCATACCTTGATTGTATACTTCTAACCTAGGCGATATTAGTAATTCTGGAGTCTGATGTAAAACTTTTACTCGGTGTAACCTATATCTTTGTCATATCTGTATTATCTACATGTCTACTGTAATTTTCTTGTAGACACTGAAGATGAAAATCGTTGTGCAATTCCTACAGACTTTAATGCGTGCCGACCTAAGCGAACCATACGACCGTTCCTGCTCGTCCATAGCAGATATAGAGGAAGTCAATGGCAAGAAATGCTTCAAAACATGCCTTACATTGTATGTTGTGTTCTGACAGATAAACAGATGATAGGGTGATGGTTTCATCAGATCAAAGATTGATTTACACAGCTGTTTGTGTATTGTTTGTTATTCGCCCAATTCAATAATATTTCACCCATACGTCATCGGCGTTTTGGGTCAGTGCTTTTTGGAGATTTAAGAATCCTATTCTGAAAAAGCATTCTGTCTTTTTAAAAGTTTACTCAACTTTCGGCAACCAATCTTAGTAAGTCGATAGCAATGATAAGAGGAGCTTCATATGAATAAAGAAACTGAACTGCATCGACCCTGAATGCTAGGGTGGTGCTGTATGACTTTTAAAGTCAAATTGCATCATTTCTTATAAAATTCTGAACACTTTAACATGCCAACCGAATATAAAACACAACATCAGTGAACTGGAAAACGTTTATGAAAATTGTGACACAATGGCAAATAGTGAAAAGAAAAGGTGATGATAACGAACATTGATCAATTTCACAACTCCTATAAGGAATACAAAATTAAAAGTTGGGCAAAGATGACAATGGGCGATCCCTAGATATACCAGATGTGGGATCAGATGCCCAGGAGGAGTAAGTATCCCCTGTTGGCTGGTCACATTCGCCATGAGCCCTATATCTTGATCAAGTAAACGGAGTAATCCATAGTCAAAATCAGTGTGTAAAGAACGGCCGAACACTAGATATCAAACACGTCAGACAGCATTTGACCCAATGATAGGTTATATGAACAAACTAGATCATTATAACGACCATAGAATTTGCGAAATGCTGACTTGATACGAGATTGCTTAAATCCTTCGTAAATGACCTTGATACAACTGAACATTGAGGGAACACAGAGTGTAGGCTGACGGAATCACCATCTCCGTATTCGTTTTCTGTCGTTTAACGTCTTTTGTTTCCGGGTCACGATTTGTAATGTGTTCTTATCCCAAAACGAGATGACGTTTGAATTTTTATGAGGACCAAAACTTTTGAAATAGAGATAATAGATGTTAACACTTGCCTCAAAGGCTGTCTATAAATAAACATGTTACTAAATCAAGGGCTGTGTGTTTGTGTTCCTGCTCGTACAGTGAATTTTCACCTTACGGCTCTACAAAACTTCCTTAAGAGCCGTAAGGCGAAAATACTATCAGGAACTGGTTGTCAAATATTGCATGATAATTTTGGATTTTATTCTTTTAGATTAATAAACAACTGTGCCAATTTCTTCATTAATCAATTGTTTGATTTGATTGCTTAGTTTTACGCGGTGTTGGCAATTTTCCAGCCATTTTATGGCGGTTCACTAACTGAAATATGTTTGGTTGTGAGTGTTGAGTTTCCCTGACTAATCAAGAAATCTGAGACTTCTCTAACATTTGTGTTGCTTGGAAACACAAAATATAGATGATTGACAATGTTATACAATGTATGGTTACTTATGAAATAAATGTCAGTTTTGAAAATACGTTCAACTAGACGTACTACATGTAGGTTTATAGAGATTCATGCGCGCATTGTTCACACCACACATTCATGAGGAAATGGCTATCATTATAACTTGTATAGATATTAACAAGAGGTACTGTGAGCAATGCTCACTAAGAATACCCCCGCTTACCCCAATCTCCCAAAGGGTGTTGTTAATCGGTATAAATTACCTCTTTCCTGAGTGTAAAAATATGGTATGCTTTTGAAGAAGAAAATGGAAGATATAGTCCGAACACAAATCCATGTCATAAACCTATAATTTTGACCTTGAGATCGAAGGTCAAGGTCATAAAGAGATCATGAATGTACATGACACAGTCTCATGGTGATACACCCATGTCTTATGGTATGACTATGTCAAAACCCTATAATCAATTTTAACCTGAGTTCAAAGTTCAAGGTCATATAGAGGTCATGAAGGTACCCGACACATCGTCTCATGGTGATATACTCATGTGTCAAATATGGTATGCCTATGTCAAAGAACAAAGAAGTCATGGCCCTGACACGAATCCATTGTAAAAACCTTTAATTTGACCTTGAGGTCAAGGTCAAATGGAGGTCATGAAGGTACATGACACATCGTCTCATGGTGATACACTCATGTGTCAAGTATGGTATGCCTGTGTCAAAGAACAAAGAAGTTATGGCCCGGACACGAATTCATTGTAAAAACCTTTAATTTTGACCTTGAGGTCAAGGTCATATGGAGGTCATGAAGGTACATGACACATCGTCTCATGGTGATACACTCATGTGTCAAATATGGTATGCCTATGTCAAAGAACAAAGAAGTCATGGCCCTGACACGAATCCATTGTAAAAACCTTTAATTTTGACCTTGAGGTCAAGGTCATATGGAGGTCATGAAGGTACATGACACATCGTCTCATGGTGATACACTCATGTGTCAAATACGGTATGCCTAAATCAACGAACAAAGAAGTTATGGGCCGGACACGAATTCACTTTAATTTTGACCTTGAGTTCAAGGTCATATAGAGGTCAGGAAGGTACTCGACACATCGTCTTATGGTGATCCACCTGTGTGTCAAATATGGTATGCCTAAGTCAAAGAACAAAGAAGTTATGGCCCTGACACGAATCTGCAAGGACGGACAGACAGACAAAGTGATTCCTATGTACCCCCCTGAACTTCGTTCGGGGGGTATAATTAAAGACAAAAATCATTGGGAATGTAAACATGACGTCTTCCACAGCACGGTATGTGAAAATACAGATGAAATATTTGTAGCACTGGAATTTGAAGATTCAAACGGCACGTCACGGTCGAGTTTCCTTTCGTGGGTAGAATACTTTAGAGAGACACTCATCCGCCGGTGGCAGCGATTTTCTTTCTCCGGTAAATTGTAGTTCTCGATGACATTTTTTCTTTGGGCAATCGGTAATTTTGAAGGCGTCATTCATGCAGATTATGATTTGTGAAAGCCATGCCTCCTCCTCATCCTCCTGAAATTTTAAAGTTAAAAATTGTTAAGTTTGAGACATGATCAAAAATGTCCGAGATCAGCAACGTAAATTTAAAACTTATTAGAACTTTAAAAAAGTTTCTAAAACAATACAAGGGATATCTGCGAAAATTATTTTTGAGAATAAACTTTTGAACTCTTCCGACATGGTCATAAAACGTCACTGTGACAGTTTATGTGGTGCCGAGATCCCCATTGCGTGAATTATAAAAAGGCCTGGGCATTTACACAAAGGACATTTTCAATTTTATGAGTCATAGAGAAAAAGTATATGGTGCAATATTAAAGATATGCATTTCAATCCGAGTCTAATAATATTTTGGCGTTAGTCTTGCCGACCTAATCTAGACCGGATCACATGTCTCTCACGATCAGTGTAGATCGCCTAAAGACAGGTGATCTGACCTTCCTCTGCATTTCAACCACATTTTAAATCTTCCTCGGTCATTTTCTAGGTAAAGCACAATTTGTATGTATAACGTTTATGGAATTCTGATTATAGTTAACTTTGTTACTTACATGTATCAGTGTAACGTCGAAAAGAGACTATATATTACATATGTAAAACACCGCAGAAACAGACAGGTGTGAAGTTTCGCTACTGAAATTGATATTACCCTTACATATATGTACATGTACTTGTAAGTTTGGTGTATGTAACTAGATGGCGTAAGTTAAGTGGTTTTTCAAGCTTCGTAACCAGGAGGTCCTGCTCTTGCCAACATAAAAATAGGCTGTGATTGCTCGTTTCTTAAAACACTCGGCATTTTGAAGTAAGAGTCACGTGTCTTTTGGATATAACCTTTGGATATAACCCGTGTCGCGGAAGGTGATAGCACGTAAAGAACCCTCACTGCTACGGCCCCAAGTACTAGGAATAGGTATAAATTTGTGGTAATTAATATTCAACTGGTAAATTCTCAAATTGAGTGAAAATTTCTCAAAGGGGCGTTATTTGTGAAACTGCTCCCAAGCGTGGCCTCATCCAAATGGTCCAATGTCAGTTTAATACGCACGCCGTCAGACATAAAGCTCAAATTTAATACAACATATGTTCCTGGGGTATTCATCTTAAAATCAATCTTTTGATATCGCTTAAAAATCACAAACTTGTAAATATCAAAAACACGGTGTTTACAGATGCGATCGTGCAACAAGATTGTAAAACATTGATGCCTCCGTATAGCAGCAAAGTTGATAATGACCTCTAGTATGTTATTTTTTTTTTCAAAAGTAGCTAAAGGTCAAGGGAACGAGAGGTCGTTTTACAAGGAAAGGAAAGTCGTAGCACTAATCATTCAAAAGTTATGGCCTAGGTTAAAGTTTTAGCAGACGGACAGGCCAATAACTGTATGCTGTCTAATCTCCGATTAAGGGGACCTATGAATTATATTCAGTATTAATCAACAGTGCAGAATTTAGACTGAAATATTTAGTTACCTGGGTAATTCCACAGATGAGAATTTAGACTGAGATGTTTAGAAACCGGCGTAATTACACAGATGAGAATTTAGACTGAGATGTTTAGTAACCGGCGTAATTCCACAGATGAGAATTTAGACTGAGATGTTTAGTTACCTTGGTAGTTCCACACAGAACATTTGGTTGACCCCCGGTACCTGTCTTCACAGCCTGCTCAATATCCGACAGCTGAAAAAAGACATGTTGAATATACATGTACATCATAAATGAACATCCAGCACATGAAAAGTACCGACATACCTTCTCAAGTTTTCATTAATATTGTCCTATACTGGAAAATATAGTTAATAAAATTGTTCATGTAAGTATGTTATAAAAATAGGTTTCCTCCTTTAATCATTGGGAATGTGTGCAACAAAATTTAATGGTTCTAATCTTAAAGAAAACATAGACTCTCTTGTACTTTCTTTTTGCATGGATCGATCTGTCCTTGGATAGCAGTTTATCAATAATATTTATATCTTATTAAAAATTGCCGTCCGAAGAAGCACTTGTACTTCTTTTATGAGGTAAGGGTACTATGTCGTGTTGAATTATAAAATGTTGTCAGTAAGTCATGTGATAGCTATTGTAATACGAGTCATAATGACAACACCGCTCAACAAAGACGTTAAATTTATTTAACAACACACAAAGAAGAAAAAAAATAAGAGATTCAACAATGATACAAAATGGTAAAGAAAAATCCTGTCTCTGACTATAAAGTCTATATATGATAATGATAAACCAACCCCCAACCCAGGATGGGGACAAGTTAACCTACTTAACTTAGATGGGGGGGGGGGGGGGGGGCAAGGCCTACGAAAATGAAAACTCCTACTTGAATTACATATTTATTTACATAACTCCTAACCTTTAGGTTTTGGGGTCCAAAATAATTTAACAGGACCCATCAGAGAAAGGCAAGGACTGTTGCAACCTGCTAAATACCTATTAAGCCTGAATCTAAAGTGAGATACTTACGGCAAGTTAATGCTTTCCAAACCCCCAAATAACTAACGAAAATCAGGATATTTATACTAAATTGGGACAATTGATTGATTGATTGTATGTTGTTTAACGTCCCGCTCGAGATTATTTCACTCATATGGAGACGTCACCACTGCCGGTGAAGGGCTGCGAAATTTAGGCCTATGCTCGGCGCTTATGGCCTTTGAGCAGGGAGGGATCTTTATCGTGATACAGGACCTCGGTGTTTGCGGTCTCATCCGAAGGACCGCCCCATTTAATCGCTTCTTACGACAAGCAAGGGGTTACTGAGGACCTATTCTAACCCGGATCCCCACGGCAAGGGACAATAGAAAATCATAATTTTGAATATATTGAATAGAATACTGAGGGTATGAACTTTACCCGTATTTTAGTACCACCCATAGAGGTTAAATTATAATTTTATACTTCCGAACAATTATCCAATGAAAATCAAGGTTACGAATATTAAAGATTGTTTTGATGATTGAACACGTGGGCATCTGTAGAAACTGTCAAATAAGACTTACGTGTAAATAAACAACTAAATGAAGATAGTACAATGTCAATATATAGAATAAAACAAATAATATTCATGTAAATTCATTTCTGCTACACTCTTATGTCGATTGAAATAGGGTTAGTATGTATTTTAGAGCAAACAGGAAGTATAAAGCGATGTATCAGTGTTAGCGTTACCGAGTAGGATTGACCAGACTTGATACCAGCTGACATAAGCATCCTGAAAAAAACAAAACAAAAGGCCCTTACAGTGTAGGTGTTAATTGAACCTGAAAACCACGCAATTGAGAACAAAAATTAGAAGTTTTGAATTTTGATAGTGGAAGCATCCATTTTTGGATCACCTGAGTAAACTCAGGTGACCTACTGCAATTGGTCCTTCATACTTTTGGATCGCTTGCATATGTGACGTCATTTTCATCGTATATTTGCTAAATGATACACAAATCAAAGTCCAAATTTTGCTACAAAGGTCGCAAATATTGAGAACTAATGGTGAGCATTGACACTTATGTTTAAAATGAAATAAACACAAATTCCTGTCGGTAAATACGATTCTCTACGATGCTCTACCGACCCTCGCTTCAGAACAAAAATCGTCGCTAATCGACCACCCTTGCATTTTATAAGAGTGTAAAACAATAGAAAATAGAATTACTCATCGAATTACATTCTTATATTTTAATTAAAATCTCAACAATCGCTTGCATCGAGACAACTTACCATCTATGCATGTTAAATTTGGGTATCGATTGCATAACCGGAAATCGATCTCTTTTGATTTCTATACATAATCTCTTGTTATGCAATTGATCGATTAGCAGGCGTGTTGTAGGCTTTTAGAGATCGAAAAGAACTTTTATATTATTTATTACCGAGACTTTTGTGCGACCAAAACAAATTAACAGCAACCCTTGAGCTAAGTTTGAGCCTCACCTGCTACGTTTCTTTCTAAGAAATTTATAGCGTGGAGAAATCCTTGACCAAGGCAAACTAAGCTTAAAGCTTAGTACTGGGTTAAAACATGCTACATTATGTTCCTCTTACAATAAAAATATCGCATGTAGCAAGAGGAGGTCAGGTGTGTCGTTATTGTCGGCCGCCAGGAAGACGGTATGAAGGTGAAGATAACGAACAGTGATCAATGTTATAACTCGTATAAGTACGCTAACTTAAATATTACATATAAGATATTGATTACCTGTCGACGTCATATGTCCTACGGAGGTCAATGGTTTTCTTGAAATACTGAAGTTCAGTGGCAAGATCTTTCTTCTCTGTCGCACACCTTCCATGGGTTTCCCATTCATGTTTCCTAAAATAGGAAAATTATACGCTAAAGGTGTCAGTAAATATACTGATTTATATGTTCACATTAAAGATGTCAGTAAATATACTGATCTATGTGTTCATACTAAATGTGTCAGTAAATATACTGATCTATGTGTTCATACTAAATGTGTCAGTAAATATACTGATCTGTGTGTTCATACTAAATGTGTCAGTAAATATACTGATCTGTGTGTTCATACTAAATGTGTCAGTAAATACACTGATCTGTGTGTTCACATTAAAGATGTCAGTAAATATACTGATCTGTGTGTTCATACTAAATGTGTCAGTAAATATACTGATCTGTGTGTTCATACTAAATGTGTCAGTAAATACACTGATCTGTGTGTTCATACTAAATGTGTCAGTAAATATACTGATCTGTGTGTTCATACTAAATGTGTCAGTAAATACACTGATCTGTGTGTTCACATTAAAGATGTCAGTAAATATACTGATCTGTGTGTTCATACTAAATGTGTCAGTAAATATAATGATCTGTGTGTTCATACTAAATGTGTCAGTAAATACACTGATCTGTGTGTTCATACTAAATGTTTCAGTAAATATACTGATCTGTGTTTCTCTGTGTTACAGTTGCACGTACGAAATGAACGTCAGACCTAACTTTGTAATTGAGAACCGCTGAGTCTGTTATCCTTACCAGAATGAGTATAAATTTCCCTTTAACAGGTTTGGCCAGTATTTCTTCAGCTCACTCAGTAAACTCTATAGTAAATGAAATCATGTTTATTTAATACTAGGGGTGTTTTGTTCACTGAAACACAAATTCAAGAGAAGAAAGATACAAACCTTTATTTCTTCTACATTAAATGGATGGGATACGTTGCAGTGTTCTGGGGAACAGCCACCATCACTCAGAGAGGGCCTACGCTCATATATAAAAAAGATATATATAAAATATACACAGCCACCATCACTCCGAGAGGACCTACGCTCATAAATAAAAAAGATATACACTGTATATAAAATATACACAGCCACCATCACTCCGAGAGGGCCTACGCTCATATATAAAAAAAGATATATATAAAATATACACAGCCACCATCACTCCGAGAGGGCCTACGCTCATAGATAAAAAAGATATATATAAAATATATGGTCTTTATAACGATCTAGTTTGCCAATACAACCTGTCATTGGGTTAAATGCTGTCTGACGTGCTTCATACCAATTGTTAGACCGTTCTTTACACATTGACTTTGACTACGGATTAATCCGTTTACCTGATCAAGGTATCGGGCTTACGGCAGGGGGTGCGTGCTCCTTCTAGGCACCTAATCCCACCTCTGGTATATCCAGGGGTCCATATTTGCCCAACTCTTAATTTTGTTTTCCTTATAGGAGTTATGAGATTTACCACTGTTCGTTATCTTCACCTTTTTATGTTCAGTAATAATCAATACGAAAATGGGCCGTTAGTGAATTTCTTGGCAACGAAATGAATTGAAGTACCATAACATGTAATGCATTTTTGTCTGCATTGTATACTGCATTCAATAGCAGGAGGATTAGTAGTGCATTACAATTAACAATTTTCATTACCCAAAACCTGGTTAGAAACTACTTTTAAAAAGTATTACACGTGCGTTACAATAATCAGTGGGAATCGTTCAAAACACTGGAAAGAAAATTAAAGTGGGCCGAAATCAAATCTAATTGAACACAATTGACTGCTACAAATGCGCATATCTAATCGACATCTGGAAAGAAAATACATCTTGAAAATATCTAGGCCAAATTCTTATTGAGTTCTTGTGGAATAATTTTAACAGAATTCTGCCCCTTGGACCTGGAAAATGTCAGACAATTCAGTTTTCGCTTATATCAATCTTACATGGACATTTTTATTTAAAATTTGGATATGAATATATTATGAAAACATGTCGGTTACACTAATCTTCCGGTCAGATCATTTGGACTTCGAAACAGTACCCACAACTAACAGTTTGCGCGTATTAGTCCTCTGTCGGCGGAGCCGGAAGGGTTTTTTGTTAGAAGTCCGTCTGACGATCTAGCTTATCAGTTTTCCTCACCTTTTTGTCATGAAAGGCGAAGATAACGAACAGTGACCAATCTCATAACTCCTATAAGCAATACAAAATAAATACTTGGGCAAACACGGACCCCTGGACACACCAGGGTGGGATCAGGTGCCTAGGAGGAGTAATCATCTCCTGTCGACCGGTCACACCCGCCGTGAACCCTATATCCTGATCAGGTAAACGGAGTTATACGTAGTCAAAATCAGTGTGCCAAGAACGGCCTAACAGTCGGTATGAAACACGTCAGACAGCATTTGACCCAATGATGTAAAACTTATATGGTACCAATTTTGATGCACCAGATGAGGTTTCAACAAATAATGTCTCTTCAGTGATGCTCAACCGAAATGTTTGAAATCCGAAATAACAATGATAGGTTGTATTGACGAACTAGATCGTTATAACGACCATAGAATTTGCGAAATGCTGACTTTAATCGAGACTGTTGAAACCCCTGTACCATCAACTTGTTTGTCAGTAGCTTGCCTCGATTTAACTGACTATACGCATCATGCTTACAGATACTCATTTGATACATTGCTCTACCATGACAGATCAAGTTCAAATATTCTCCCAGTCCATTGATTGTGTGCTGGGTTATGGTCCTTCGACTTTGCAAATTAATGCAAATACGCACTTTGTTCGTTTTACTTGCATACATTTATTTGATATTTGGTACATTGCTTTACCATGACATGCTACAGATCAAGTTCAATTTTTTTTTCTTCCGGTCCGTTTATTTCTGCCTAGTTGTGACCCTTGGACTTAGAAACTAATCGCAAATACTAAGTTTTCCGCACTTTTTTGTAATGTTGTAGTGCTCGCAGATATTAATTTCATGTTTCATACATTGCTTTACCATGTCATGTTACAGATCAAGTTAGAATTTTGGTTGTTTTCTTGATAAATGTTGAGGAATTCCAGGTAATCAGTTAGTATTAATGCCATCGATGGTGGGTGATGTTTATTTTCTGCAACATTTCAGACTATATAATTCCTAATTAGTCACTAACTTTATTTTCCTATTTCTGACAAAATGGAATTTGAATCTGTCGTACATGGCTTTTATTTCATGTGACCTAGTTAACCGTGTGCATAGGAAGCGACTAAATGGGGCGGTCCTTTGGATGAGACCGCAAAAACCGAGGTCCCATGTCACAGCAGGTGTGGCACGATAAAGATTCCTCTCTGCTCAATGGCCATAAGCGCCGAATATAGACCTAAATTTTGCAGGTATGGTGACGCCTCCATGAGTTAAAGATTCTCAAGAGTGATATTAAACAATATACAATCAATCAGTCAATACACGTATATGGGTGTGGTCGAAGAGTCATGGTCCTTGGGTTAGGGCATTTGTGTCGCTCCGATACATTTTATTTTGTTTTCGTCTTCTGTGGAGTACGTGATAAGTATTCTATCGTATCCTAAGTTATTCTATTCCTCGGGTCATCCAATCCCTGGTGAATATTGTGTTCACAGTGAACACAGGTATGGGTCGATACTTATATTTACATGTATTACCAGTATACATTAATTATCAATTGAAGTTTATTTGATATGGGGTTTTACAGTACATCAAAGATGCGAGTGCTGTTGCATGAAGCGATGACCTAGAATCTGAACTCATATCTATAATTGGGAGGTTGTCCGGATAAAGTGTCTATTATCACGTTTTTAAATATAATGTAATAGATGTATAATTTCATATCGAGTTTAAGATCGATGCTTTTATTGGGAAATAAGACACACTGAAACAGCCTAAATTAGGTTTATTATTTCTTAACATTTTTTGCTCTTTCCTGCACTTAAAAGACACATCTATAGTGAAAACTTACCAAAGTCCATGGATTCCCCATTGCATAGCATGGAAGCTACAGTTTCGAGGTTTGTGCTGGATAATCACAAAAGAGAAAGAAAAACAACAATGTACAAATTCAATATCACAGATGTGATGGCATGTCCTATGATATCGCCAATAATATATTCAAATAACTTATTTTCACTTGATTCCCGTGGGTATCCGGGTTACAAAAGGTCCTCGGTATCCCTTACTTGTCGTAAGAGGCGTCTAAATGGGGCGGTCCTTCGGATGAGACCGAAAAGAAACCGAAGCCCACAATACAAAATAGAGAGTTGGACAAACACGGGATACCTGGATATACCAGAAGTGAGATCAGGTGCCTAGGAGGAATTATAAGCATCTGCTGTCGACGAGTCACACCCGCCTTGAGCCCTATCTCTTGATCAGGTAAACGGAGTTATCCGTAGTCAAAATCAGTGTGCCAAGAACGGTCTAACAATCGGTATGAAACACGTCAGACAGCATTTCATCCAATGATAGGTTGTATTGGCAAACTATGTCGTTATAACGATCATATTATTTGCGAAGTGCTGACTTTACATGAGACTGTTGAAACCCCTGCACTATCTGGCTTGTCGCAGCTGGTTACGGTTTTTGTAACCATACAGAATTTTGAGCTTTTCATAAGAATTTCTATTAACAACTGGTAAATTCAGGTAAAGCTGTATTTCTTCCTGTTATGATGGCTACTTTTTATTTTAGTCATAAATAAATCTTATTTTTGGATCTTACTCCAATTTCCTGTTAATCTTTCCAGTCCTGGTCGATATCTCGTAAAACGTATGGAGTACTTCAGGGTAAAATCCTTGTGACACTAACAATTCAACTTGATCACTAACGGAGTTTCTTCATATTTATGTAAAATGCATTATCATCTGCATATTATGTTGATTGGATAAGCGAGAACACGTTCAGCGTATAATACAATTTTATGCTCCCATATAGGCGACATTGTGTCTGTCCGTCCGACCTCACATCTCCTAAACCTTTCATCAGAAATTGATGATGATTGATCACACAAATAAGTAACAAGTAAATGGCTTTCAAATATAGCTCACTCGAGGTCGTTTGGAAAGGTCAAGGTCTGTCACAACACATACCTTATTGAAGGAAAAGGTTATTTTAACAGGTTTTTGAAGAAGTATTGATTACATATCGTACAAATAACGAATAGGCAAAGGTCAAAGTAACTTAGAACATTATTAAAAACTAATTCAACACTCAAGTCTATTCATCTTTTGGACCGAGGTCTTTCAAGGTCATTTTGGAAAGGTCAGCGTCACTCAGAACATGTACACGATTCATATTTCGACGGTTTTTTGACATATATTGAAGGATATGGCTTTCAGGGATAGGTCATTTTATAATGCGGTTATTGTAGTCTCATCTGAAGGACCGCTCAATTAAGTCGCCTCTTACGACAAGCAAGAGGTACCGAGAACCCCTTTTGTTTATTAAAAAAAAAAACTTTCAAAAGATATTTCAACAGTTACTGATATTTTAGACAAGGTCAAAGTCACTGTACATATACCTAATACATAGGAAAACTTTCATTGCAAAAGTGTTTGCTCAGGTATTATTAAGTAATAGAAAAATGGCGTTCAGACAAAATCATTCAAGGTCATCTTCTAAAGGTCAACGTCAGTCAATATACACTATATATATATATATATATATATATATATATATATATATATATATATATATATCTCGAAAAAACTCCATTTCATAATATTTCAACAATCATTGACCATTTGTCATGAAGTAGTTCATTGATTAATAACAGTTCGTGGAGCATATATCAGGTTTACTGATATTCATTTTAAACAAGAGGGGCTACTGACAAATGAGTTGATGTTACAAGTACTAGACTTTCAACAGTCTCGTTTAAAGTCGGCATTTCGCAAATTCTATAGTTGTTATAACGATCTAATTTACATACACAGTTTGTTATTAAATTGCATACTGTCTGGTGTTTTTCATACTAATTGTTAGGCCGATCTTTACATTCCGATTTAACTACGGATTACTCCGTTTGCCTGATAAAGATATAGGATTGACGGCGGGTGTGACCGGTTGACAGAATATACTTATTCCACTTCTGGTGTTTACAGGGGACTGAGTTTACCCTACTGTCAGTTTTGTATCTTTATTAGATTGATTACTCACTGTTCGTTATCTTCAGCTTTTTCATAAAATTCAATTATTGTTTAAAATTACTCGTCAAATGCCATCGACTCTAGGATTCAATTCATCAAATGACATAGGCTCTAGGATTCAATTATAAGAAATGAAAATGATTTCTATATAGTGAAAGCTTTTAAACCATAAGGTGTAAAATGTCCCGTCCCACCTGACCTTAAAACCACAAATATTGTAATTTGAGGAGATATTACTTTCATTTTATATATTTCAGAATAATACGATTAACTTTTGCAGCGGTATGTCGATTTGAACATGAACTTCTGAAAGGTCAGATACCATTGTATTTCATAATTCCCTGCTAACCATACTCATGGAACACAAATTGGAATATGATATCAGCAAGTATTACGTCTTTATGATGGAAAAGTGACATTCGTCATCACAGGTCACATGTACATTGTCATGCTTTGTCAATACCCTGCACTTAGTTGCTTTCTTTCCTTGCAACGCTCTAGTAATACTTTCATGAAAGCCAATAGAATGCTTAACGAAACGCCTATCATTGGGTCAAATGCTGTTTGAAGCGTTTCATACCGATTTTTGACTACGGATTACTCCGTTTACCTGAAAAGACATAGGGCTCACGGCGGATGTGACGGTTGACAGGGGATGTTTACTCCTTCTAGACACATGATCCCACCTCTGGTATGTCCAGGGGACCGTGTTTGTCAAACTCTTTTGATTTCCTTGTGGGAGTTATGAGATTTATCACTGTTTGTTATCTTCACCTTTCATACATGTGTATTATCACTTTCATAAAACATAACGAAACGCTAGATAGTATCAATTTCATAAAGCCTGAAAAAACGTAGCTGCAGAACTGTAGCTCTCTGAAAAAATATTTTGACGGATCAGAGAGCTACAGTTCCACCCCTAATAAAAACCTTCGATTTACGGCGCACAAAAAGCTGCGCACGGTTGAGGCCTGATATCGAATTGACCCGGTTACCTAACATTGCTACGTCAACACACAAATTCATTTGAAGCTGGGAGTTTTCGGGTCGTATGGGGCTTTAATGAATATTTGAAGGTATGTTTGGACACAACTACAGTAGGAAAATATGTTAAGATTTTTTTTATATTAAATTTATGAGACAGCAACACAAGAATACAACGATAGCAGGTCTCAACCATGCGCAGCGTTTTGTGCGCCGTAAATCGAAGGTTTTTATTAGGGGTGGAACTGTAGCTCTGTGTTCCGTCAAAATATTTTTTCAGAGAGCTACAGTTCTGCAGCTGGACAAAACGCTTATTCATAATGCCTAACATCTGCCTGAAAATTTCAGTTTCACACAGCAGATTAAACTCGAGCCTAACAGAACAGTCTTTATTTAGAGCGTTCCTCGGAAAGGAATACCACTTAAAACAAAGGCCAGTTTCAATAATAACGAATCGCATGCAAGGGTTGACACCCCAGCATTAAAGCGTGATATATGAAGGTGTGTATCTTGTATAAAACACATAAAGTGCTTTCGAACCTAAATATTTGAGATTTTCGGACATTTAATTCAGACCTCGATAATAAGCTATATGTAAATAATTATCAGACCTCGATAATAAGGTATATGTAAATAATTATCAGACCTTGATAATAAGCTATGTGTATAAATAATTTCATACTTACACCCATATTGTTGAATTTACAGAACGTGACCGGCCATGACAAACTTAACATAAAGGAATCCCATTTCTTACGCTCACAGTGGACTCTGAAACAAATATACAAAATTAAGATAGTCTTCGTCCACGAATATAATGAGATGAAAAGAAAGTCAAGTCTTTTAAATATTCAGCAAGGCAAAAATACATACGTGGAAACGACCACCACAGACACCACCAGCAGGATTGCCTTCATTTTTGTGAAATGCTTGAAAACTGACAAATATTGTATCTTATTTGTTATATGCTTCCTACTTATAAGGAACTTCGCTCTCGTGTCTCTCTGGAGGGATACACCTGGAGTGTTTGTATAAGGAAATTAAACGAGTTATACCAGTTCATAGTGTGTATGGTTAAGGAAGAAATAGTATTTCCTCGCGCTCGTGACTCTAATACAATACATATCTTTGATATACATAGTTAATTTTCTTTCTTTCTTGAGATTGGGTTGGAGATTAACGTCTGTATAGATACTCATGAGAACATCTTGTTTCACTTGACCACCATGATTAGTATGTTTCACAACTCAAACAATAGATTTACCAAATCACTAGGTACACCCCCAGTCTAAGCTAATTATCAATGATTGGTAACAATCAAGTACAGAGCGTCACGCTTTCTGAACAAGGTGTATTGGTATGGAACACTGAATACATCAGTATATAGAAACAACCTAACTATTCTTGAAAATTACTCACAGTTCACCCTCGCTTGGTTGTTGAATACAGGTTAACTCCCCTGGAAGAAACTAATATTACCAAGCTTAGCCAGGATAAAATTGCGCCAATCAAGACAAATACTGATTATCTGGATTAAAGAATAGTTGATTGATTGATTTTTTTAACGCCGTTTTGGCAATATTTCAGCCATTTTACGGCGGTTAACTAATTGAGTTATGTTTGGTTTTGATTGTTTGAGTTTCCCTGACGGACCCCAGTGATCCTACTCTTTTTCGAACATCAGGGAAACGATCTTTTGCGTGCCAAGGGGGTTGTGATCCTTGACACGGGACACCCTTTTAAGTCCCATCCGACTGACATAAAAGTTAAAAATACATAAACGGGTTTTTAAAAAAATTATTCGTGTATATAAACAGTTGTATTATAACAGTTTTCAAATTTTTCTATAAAAGTCGCATTCTTGTAAATATTGTATAATATATAATGATTGTTGATATTTGTAAAAAGTTCTTTCATTGATTGAACACTATTAAAAAGTCTATTTCGTATGGGTGTAAAATCATCACATTCTAAAAGAATGTAATGTAGAGTTAATGGACAGTCACAAGATATGCATTCAGGCTGAAGTTCTCTGTTTAAAGGGACCGGTTCACGATTTCCCCCCAAATGTTGTTTTTCACTTTTAATGATCAAGATCTATTGTCTAATATATGTTTAAAAGATTTCACATAGAATTATCACAGAAGCTCATTTTAGGGAGTTTATTATTTGTATTGTAAACAAAGATTGTGGCATGTTATTGTTTACGAAATTTTCAAAAGAAATGGATTTTGATCAAAGTTTATCATATCTTTCACATTTCAGCCATTTTGGGGGTAAAATGTGTCATCTAAAAGTTAAAATTTTTGACTCTGCAAAATTAAGATGCTTTACATTACAAAACTATTGTTTCACTGGTTTGTTTGTATACATTAAAAGACTCGAGTCTTTGTTTACATAACACTGATTTAAGACTAAAATGTTGCTTTTATTCTTGCATTCAGAAAGTAAAAATTTTTGGCTGTCAACATTAAATGAGTTATATTTTCAATGTTTAACATCAAAAATGAAAAATATTTTTCTAAAAAAAAATCGTGAACCAGTCCCTTTAATAGGTAATAATGGGTCAATTTTGAATGTCCGATGCGTATTCTAGAAATACTGTAAATGTATTACATTTGGCTGTGTATTGTATTTAGCGCCTTTGGCGGAACGCAGCTTCCGCTAAATCAAATACATCGCTAAATGCCATCCTTAAATCTAGATGTTTAAAGTAATTCAGGTATGCGCTAAATCAAATCTACGCTAACTTGTTGAAAAAAGATTTCCGCCAAATATCGTACACGCCAAATATAATACGTTTACAGTAATCACTTCGTCTTGGCGTTTCATTACGATGTTACACGAATTGGATTATGTAATAAAAATTACTGAAGGGTTATAATGAATAGAAACAACAAAATAATTCAAAGGACTGACTCCCCCCCCCCCCCCCCCATTTTATTTTGTTTTTCATTTTAATAATCAAAATCTACTGTCTAATGAGTTTAAAAGATTTCACTAAAACATTAAGGCTATACATTATCACAGAAGCTCATTTTATAGAGTTTGTTATTTGTTTTATGATAAACAAAGTTTTCGGAATGTTATTGTTTACGAAATTTTCAAAAGAAATGGATATCGATCTAAGTTTATCATATCTACATTTCAAGCAGTCTTAAGGTAAAATGTGTCATCTAAATCTAAATTTGTGACTGCGCAAGATTTAGATGCTTTAAATTACAAAAGTAACATTTCACTGGTTTGTTTTCAAACAAAAAAAGACTCGAGTCTTTGTTTACATAACAAAGACTTACGGCTAAAATATTGTTTTTATCTTTGCATTCAGGTAAAAATTTTGGCTGTCAACATTAAATGAGTTATATCTTTGTTGTTAAACTTTTCTCTCGCCTACTCTGTTTGGTCCCTCACATCGCCGGACACCAAATCTATTGGTACTCGATTGATTGATTAAATATAGTTTAACATCGAGAGTCTTTCATTTATTTGGAAACATTGGTACTCGAGAAAAGTATATGGACATGGTACTGAACTGTTTCTACTTCCGCATTCTCGCAAAGCAAAGGGGATCCCGGGCGGTATCTTGTGGGACACACAGTATGAATTTCCCATTCCCATTAATGTGGAGTATGGAAATGTGATCATTAGTCATGTGTTCTAAGATAAACAAGGATACATATCTACGAGGACGAAATAGTTTTTTCCTAGTTTGTTTTGATTGGGTTAGACTCCGCGTCATGGGTTAGTTGTTTTATAGACTGAGATACGAATTTGCCAATAAACTCTGAAACTCTTGCTCCAGAGTTACTGCTTGCGCCTTTTGTATTGGTTCATATGTGCAGCGAAGTTCGTAAGCTATAATAGAATCTTACTATGTTAGTAAATATTGTAAAATTATTTAAAAACCTACTTTCGTTTTCGATAAACAGTGGCGGACACGCTTCAAAGCCAAATGGCGGATCTGAGTCAGTTTTACTTTTTTTAATGGCAACTTACGATGATAATATATGAAGTAAATTAGTTATTTATTGATGCTTGATTTTGGTCTTCCAGAAAAATAAAATTTGATAATTGTTGAATAAATAAATAAAATTTGCCTGTTCATTTCTTCTATCCGTGATTTTAGTCTTGAATCAGTCTTATGGAAATCTCTACCCAGAGTTATCGTTCCATACACTCACATATCAACGTCTCAAGGGTTTTACAAGATTTTTGTAAAATGGCACGTATGCTCAAATAAAGTATGGTTTCGACTTCAGTTACAACGATATACGTAAATAAATAAATACTGAGCAGATGTCAAGTTTTTTGTGACACAGGAAGCATTGATTTAGGTTGAAACTCGGATATTGGGTTGTTCTATTGCACCAGGCCTATACATAGGTACATGTACGTGAAGATTGCATGGTAATGGGGAAAAAACTACAAATAGTTGCTTGTCCTACATTTTCCCCGATATTTTATAAGATAGTTCTTAGTTTTAATAGCCGCAAAAATGTGGACTTACAACTTGTACGTGTGGAATATTATTGCTTATTTTGAAACGTTGTCAGAGGTATATGTGAGTGTAAGGAACGATTACTCTGGGTAGAGATTATTCCAGAACGCTACGCCCATATATAACAAGGCAACATCATATAAACGCTGTACAACCAATCGCATATTCTCTAGCCTTTCCGGCAAACGAGAAGTTGCGATTAGTTTACAACATGATCAGCATAAAATTCTGTGGATGTTCGGTGTTAGTTATACTTATAATAGTTTTAACTAGGCCCATATTTATCATTTTATGAAGATTTATAATCATAATACTTTTATACATCTCATTCAACGAAGGACACCCCCTCTCGAGACCAACGATCTGACACATCGATCAATTTTGAAATACGATATTCATTTGATATTTTCGATGTTATTTTTTTCTCGTGATTATAGAAGTCACTGTTACGACTATCTTTTTGTAATGATTAATTAACAGTTACTGATACGAAGTAATAAGTCGAAAACTGTCCAATATGTCAGATATCGAATGGTCTGGGACTGTTCTAGGACGTCTGCGTCTTATAGCTTAAAACATTTTACCGAAATTATGTTGTACACTACCTGACAATGTCCAAGAAATCAGGCCACTGTTGACGATATAGCAGTTTTTCTGTTTGTCATTCCATTGGCAAATCCAGATGGGGGTTCTGGGGATCGGAAAAATTTGCTTTAAATGGGTAAAAATCACACAATTTGAGGGTCCCTGCATTAATATACTGTAGTGCATTATGTTTTCGATTATTGCGTTTGACGAGAAGAAACGATGTGTATTCATACTTTTGCCCTTAAATTGTCGCACTAGACAAAAACTACCATTATCAACACATTCACAATACTGGGTTTTAAATTTTGAAATTATTAACAACCGTTCATTTTGTTTTTTGGTCAACTAACGGCATGACGAATTACAATTGGATTCGTAAAATCATTATCTAATTTTCAATGCGGAGAGAGATAATTTATGTTACATAAGGAACATTTCATTTGAAGCTCCAAGTGACTTCCTAATAATCAAGTTTTGTTTACCGTATATACAATATATATGATTGATATCAATAAATATAACATAACTAATGTACGCAATTATTCAAAAAAAAATTCTTAAATTCATTTGAATTAGAGGTATCGTTTATTTAATTCAACAATTCAAACACCCACTTAAAAAAGTTTTTCCTCTATGCAATATTATTTAATTGTGATTTCCCGCGCTTGCGCGCGATTTCATCTAGTATTACACATATATTCCAAAGGTTAAAAGTTTATATTACATGTGTGTATCATTGTTAGGCCGTTCTTTATATACAGAATTTTACTACCAAATACTCCTTTTACCTGATCGAGATTTAGGTCTCACAGCGGGTGTGACAGGTTGTCAGGCGATGGTTACTCCTCCTAGGCTCCTGATCCCACCTCTAGTGTGTCCAGGGAGCCGTGTTTGTCTGATCCCACCTCTGGTGTGTCCAGGGAGCCGTGTTTGTCTGATCCCACCTCTGATGGGGCCGTTTGTCTGATCCCACCTCTGGTGTGCCCAGGGGTCCGTCTTTGTCTGATCCCACCTCTGGTATGTCCAGGGGTCCGTGTTTGTCTGATCCCACCTCTGGTGTATGCAGGGGTCCGTGTTTGTCTGACCCCACCTCTGGTGTATCCAGGGGTCCGTGTTTGTCTGATCCCACATTTGGTATGTCCAGGGTTCCGTGTTTGTCTGATCCCACCTCTGGTGTGTACAGGGATCCGTGTTTGTCTGATCCCACCTCTGGTGTGTCCAGGGGTCCGTGTTTGTCTGATCCCACCTCTGGTGTGTACAGGGATCCGTGTTTGTCTGACCCCACCTCTGGTGTGCCCAGGGGTCCGTGTTTGTCTGACCCCACCTCTGGTGTGCCCAGGGGTCCGTGTTTGTCTGATCCCACCTCTGGTATGTCCAGGGGTCCGTGTTTGTCTGATCCCCCACATCTGGTGTATCCAGGGGTCCGTGTTTGTCTGATCCCACATCTGGTATGTCCAGGGGTCCGTGTTTGTCTGATCCCACCTCTGGTGTCTCCAGGGGTCCGTGTTTGTCTGATCCCACATCTGGTATGTCCAGGGGTTCGTGTTTGTCTGATCCCACCTCTGGTATGTCCAGGGGTCCGTGTTTGTCTGATCCCACCTCTGGTGTCTCCAGGGGTCCGTGTTTGTCTGATCCCACATTTGGTATGTCCAGGGGTCCGTGTTTGTCTGATCCCACCTCTGGTGTCTCCAGGGGTCCGTGTTTGTCTGATCCCACATCTGGTATGTCCAGGGGTCCGTGTTTGCCTGATCCCACATCTGGTGTATCCAGGGGTCCGTGTTTGCCTGATCCCACATCTGGTATGTCCAGGGGTCCGTGTTTGCTCAACTGTTAATTGTGTATTCTACAAAGGAGTGTTGAGATTGATTTCTGTTCATTATCTTCTTTTTTTCATGTATATATACATCGAACTTATTTTAAAACTGAGTTTCACATGTATTGTTCTTGTTTGATTATGAGATTAACCTAGCTGTATGTGAAATAACTTAATGTCTTTATATAAAAACTTAACAAAAACCCTCAACAACTCAAACAGGAAAATCCTGTGGAAGTCATATTCTTTTAAAAATCTAAACTAATATTGCTTTTGTCGAGAAATCGATTTTAAATCGTATATCAAATCCTCCTCCACTTCTTTCTCATTTCAAAAATTTACAATCCAGATTGAAACCTTAAGTAAGTATATTTAGCTATGGCTTGTGTGTCAACTCCGATGGATGACAGGCAATAAATATCTCCAATGTAGGACAGGAGTATTACGGGAGATACACTTAGTTATTGAAAAAAACGGACCTCAGCTGAGTGCCATTTAATTCAGATTGAAGATTTTCAGGATTTGATTGGATGGATGTTTAATGCTTGAGATGTTTCACATATGTAAAAGACGTTAATTCTCGACGCCTATCAACACGTTTGGCGGTCTGAATATCGTGTGAGGAAAAGAAAAAGAAGGTATACTAACATTTATTTACATTTAGTCTGTTTATTTATCAACTCATAACCGAATAAGTATTACTTTTTTAAGGGTTATTTTATATAATTGACAGTTTGCAAATATCTACAAATCTGTGTGTTGCATTTTAATGATGTTGTACTCACGTGGACCAGTTACAGATTTCATATCACAAATGTAGTCATTTATTTCTCACTCACTTAAATCATTTCTAGATTAAACTCAACAAGCTGTAACTGGCTGTAAATCAAGTCGAAATGTTTACTTCTTTAGACAAGTATTTGACAAACATTGTTGCGATAACTTATTGAAAAGTCTTGACATTTTCAAGTGTGATATACTTAAGTACACTAAGAGTCTGCCTACAGAATTTTATTTCTCTGTTACAATTAAGAGCAGCTTGTGTTTTGTGTGTATATTGTTTTACGTCCCATTGACCTATCTATAGATTCAAGGTCGTAGCATCGTAGGTTCTTTATTGTGCCAACGCCTGCCGCGATACGGGACCTCGGTCTTGTCATTTGAACTTAAAATGACGGACCTTTTGAGGAGAAACAACCACTTGCAATGTTAAACAATGAAGTTTGACCATAGAAACCTGTCCCGAAATAATTTGTCTTTTTTTTTTTTTTTTTTTTTTTTTTTTTTTTTTTTTTACAGTGATTGTTCTATATATAAAATATTGAAATGGAGAAATCTTGAAAAGGAAGATTCTCTACCATAATTTTTTAACAAACCGGTTATCTAATTTTCTGACGACTCTCGTCGCCAGCAGTGTAGCTTGGGATAGGAAATGTATTCAATTTCAATGTTCTGTAGTAAAATTTTAATCAACGCGCATCTTTAAGAGCCAGATTTCTTTTGATGTGTAGGTCTGGTGATGGGTCTTCCGCTTGTAGTATCGCGGTGAATTTACAGTCGATCTAGGTAACTTGAACAAAAGTAACTCGTACATATAAAGAGGAGGGAATGTTATCAAGACAAATGCTATTTTATCAATTTCGATTGTCATTTCTATTTTATATATGTTGCACATAATCATATTTATACAAACTTTATTTTTAAAACCGGACATACACAGCAAACCTAATGCATGTAAATACTAGCTATTTACATTGGCGCTAGGGAGTCGTTTTGAGGGAGAAAATCGGAGGAACCCGAGCGGGCGACCACAATATTCTCTAACATACAACCACTGCTGATCACAGGGATCAAACTCGGGTCCCAGCGGTGAATAGCGTGTGTGTTAACCACTACTCTATACGGAATAGCGAGTGTGTTAACCACTACTCTACCCGGAATAGCGAGTGTGTTAACCACACTCTACCCGGAATAGCGAGTGTGTTAACTACTACTCTACCCGGAATAGCGAGTGTGTTAACTACTACTCTACCCGGAATAGCGAGTGTGTTAACTACTACTCTACCCGGAATAGCGAGTGTGTTAACCACTACTCTACCCGTAATAGCGAGTGTGTTAACCACTACTCTACACGGAATTGCGAGTGTGTTAACCACTACTCTACCCGGAATAGCGAGTGTTAACTACTACTCTACCCGGAATAGCGAGTGTGTTAACTACTATTCTACCCGGAATAACGAGTGTGTTAACCACTACTCTACCCGGAATAGCGAGTGTGTTAACTACTACTCTACCCGGAATAGCGAGTGTGTTAACCACACTCTACCCGGAATAGCGAGTGTGTTAACTACTACTCTACCCGGAATAGCGAGTGTGTTAACTACTATTCTACCCGGAATAACGAGTGTGTTAACCACTACTCTACCCGGAATAGTGAGTGTGTTAACCACACTCTATCCGGAATAGCGAGTTTGTTAACCACTACTCTACACGGACACCCAAGTATAAAAAAATATGTACTTGTGTCACATACATATGTCTTGATAACTGTTAAGTTTGTCAATGATTTATCTTCTTTTTCATGCACGAGTTACATGTACTTTGAGTTTGAGTGACGCGTTGATTAAATTTGATAACAAAATATATTTCCTATCCATAGCTACTTGGCCGATGACAGAGATGGTAATTAAATTAGGAAAATAGGGGAAAGAATTCCCTGTTTCGAGATTCCTCCCTTTCGATATTTTATACACAGAATGGTCACTACATAAAAGAAGGCACGTGACACATCCTTTTGTTGTGACGCGGCTCTGGAATCATGAAGAGAACCCGTGGGTTCCATATAATACAACCACGAGGCTACCACGACCGGTTAGTAGGTTATGTTTAATCAGCGACAAAGTTACCTGATTTTAAAAAGTAATGTAAAAACAATGCTATGATATTTGTAAATATACGCATTATAAAAATTTTACATTGAAGGTCAAAACGATTTCACGTTAAATTCACGTGTAAACAGCGACACTTCAAGTAAATCCCCTAAACCTATACAGGAAAGGTTTGCAATCGATACATATATACTATAAAATCTAAATAATAAATCAGGGAAGTACAGGGTTATTGTCGTCGTTGTTCCAGTACTATCGACACTGAAACACGACCCCAAACACCGGACGTTAAGAAAACTTGGTAAAATAAAAACAAACACAATCAATTTTTCACAGGATATTTTTTATTTATTTGTTGTTTTCCCTTTTAAGAATTCAAATATATAAATTGGAAAGAAAAGAAGTCTTATATTATTATTTTTTATTCGTTAGGGCGTGTTTTGAACATTAAGATAAGTGTTTGTATTAAAAAAAAAAAGAGAGAGAGATTTTTTTTCAATGAAAAATGATTATTTCTTTGCATCAATATTTGCTATCTTCAACTTTCAGAAACTGAAATAAAGAAAATGTAAACTGAAATGACCCAAGTTCAACAACCTCTCAATATTCAAAACGTCAAAGAAAATTAAAAACTGTTGAGAATCAAAATCCTTGCACTATGCACATCTTTAAGTTATTTACAAATACCATAGCTTCTAGACTGTGAGAGGAATTATAATGGCAAACCATGTCCTTTATTTAATATAAATTTTCCTCAAAATGGACAAGTTCAACAACATGTAATTATCTTAAAAATTGAAGAAAACCAAAATCCTTACCACATGCGACGTGCCAATACAAATATTCTGTAACATATTAAGGTCCTCACTTGAAAACTGTGGAAGGAGAAGTGAAAGCCAAATCATGTACTCTCTATGCAATACTTCCTCAAAACTGACTAAGTTCAATAACCTGTAATTTTTTCAATAATTGAAGAAAATAAAAAAAACCTTGCCATATGCATACCTTCAATATGTAAAACTTATACGGTACCACTTTTGATGCACCAGATGCGCATTTCGACAAATAATGTCTCTTCAGTGATGCTCAAGCCGAAATTTTGGAAATTCGAAATAACAATAAACTTGTGAGAGCTAAAAGGAAAACTAGAATGAGCAAAAAAAATGGAGCCAAATTCGTCCAAGGAGAAGAGCTATGCATGAGGGAGATAATCCTTAATTTTGAAATGAATTTCTAAATTTTATCCCAGCAATTAAATATTCATCCGTATTTCCAAGCTAGTAACGAAGTACTTAGCTACTGGGCTGTAGAGACCCTCGGGGACTAACAGTCCACCAGCAGAGGCCTCGACCCAGGGGTCATAATGTACAACTTATACGGTACCAATTTTGATGCACCAGATTCGCATTTCGACAAATAATGTCTCTTCAGTGTATATCCATATAAACACTTTGTAAAATAAGAAGGCCCTCACTTGAAAACTGTGGGAGGAGTTCACCGAACAAATCATCTACTCTTTGTAATATCTCCTCAAAACAGAATAAGTTCAACAACCTGTATTTTTCTCGAAGAAGAAAACCAAAACCCTTGCCATATGCACATCTTCAATATCCATACAAACACTGTAAAACAAGATGGTCTTCGCTTGAAAAATTGTGGGAGAAGTTCGCCGGAGAAATTATGTACCCTCCATATAACATGGAGGGTACATATAACATATGGATCAAAACTGCAATATGACCTAGAATGATCCACAAAGAAGCTACCTAGCAAGTTTCAGCTTGATATGTGACAGAGAAATAAAATTAGAAACAAAACCACGAACGGACGGACGGACATACCGACATCGCTGTGCCATAACACAATGCCTAAAGACGGATGTAAAAAAAACCTATGGAAAACGGAAGTTTAGTCAGCTAAAACAATTCTTTCTGGTTTTACTTGATTTACAACACACGTAAAAATAGTTACCATATGTAGCGTAATTATAATCTCAACTTCGCCGACATGAACGTGCTGTTAACTTGCTTTTAAAGTCTACCTAAACTTGCTGAATTCCTCTTTGAAATGTTGAATGTGCTTGCATTCTAACATTTGTAGTACTAACACGTGTAGTACAATGTACTATATCAGTAGTACTGATACTAATAGTACTATTATTTGTAGTACATGTTCGTTTTAGTGAAAAGTAGACTGTAAGTCGTTTCGGAATTTGGACAATTCGTGTATGGAGAAGTTATAAACGATAACCCCAGAACAATTACAAAGAAACGTATATACAATCTAATCAAATATCAACAAATTACTTGGAGGGGGAGAAAACCACAGGATATTTTACATGTACGTTTCGTTAGTTTCAAATCTAAAGTCCACGAGGTGGACAATATATATTGGACAAATTGTTTAAACTGTATCCATAGCAACATCTTTCATTTAGTTTTGATTAATGATGTTTTTATGTTAACTAAATTGTTCCGATCTAGCACGCCCCTGTATCAGTCTGTAGTATTGTCTTTCTGTGACGTAGTGTGGGTACAGAAACCACTAGATTTTATGACCAATTTGTTTAATTCAGCACGTATGTTATCAGTTTTGTAGCCTGTGGTATAAAACACACTAATAATACACAGGTTACATAAAATCATAGTGCAGACACTGTTTGGATAATTATGAATATGTCTGATCGAACGACAAAATAACTGATGGTTAAGTACCACATCTAAACCGCATAATAGATGGTTGTCTTTTGATTAAAATGTAGTTTTATATATGTATGCAAATAGGCAAGATTTTTTTCTTCGAAACGACACTAAAACGCATGTAAGGTTAATGCTCTCAATAGAAGTGATCTTATCAACCACATGATGTTTTTTATTCACACCGTCTCCGTTATAGAGGGAAAACGTATTACAAAGGGGGACAAAAATGAAATCTGCAATCAAACAGTAAAGTTTGTACCCAATTAACTTTGGTTTGCATCGAAAAAAGTGAAACTTGTGTGAATGAGTGCAGGTGGACTCTGTTCTTGACAGCTGAGAAGAGAATGGGTTGTACGTCAGATAAAATGGCGCTGGTGACGATATCGAAGGACGAGAAGCAACTGGTGAAAGATTCATGGAATTTATTTGTATCCCGAGGAGATTTCGCTGATACCGGGTCGTATATGTACAAAGTGTAAGTCCCT